>NC_134837.1:248051407-248258907 GCF_004210375.1 Tachypleus tridentatus | reverse complement strand
TTTAATATATTTCTGCTCCTTCATCATTGTTAGTTTGTTTTGTTACTCAAGAGTGTTATATGCAAAGAAAAAAGTTGCTTTGTAGGTATAAGTTTTTATCACAGGAATGAAGACAACAGGTACTACACAATGCTCATCTTCCTTGTTGAATTTGACTGTCAGCACTAATACTTATAACGTACGCTGAGAGTTTTCAAGATGCCAGAGACACTCACAAGATCTATTGATAGAGACTTCTCGATATCTTAATGGTAAGAACTTTTACGTCAATGATTAATGAACCTTCCTTTTATACCTAATGGTTCAATTAATTAAATAAGGAAGTAGTTACGAAAAGTTATTTAATGATCAAGAAAATAAAATACGACTATTTAACTCTGAGAACAAGGGAAAACTGCTTTGAGCAGTAATATGTATGGAAGCGTCATAAACTACGAGAAGGTCGTCTACCCAATTTTAGCTAACCTATATCAAATAGAAAGGCCGAACTTACACCCTGAACTGCCCTCGTGGGAAAATGTAATTTTGACTTGGGGCACTTAACTGTGCGATTAGGTATCAGAAATGCATTGTTTCTGCTTTTTAGACAAGGATGGACATTTCATAGTTGAAAAAGCTTGATCGATGTTCACAGATGTCCTAGACACACGTTTCCATAACTATATTTTTAATATATTTCTGCTCATCACCATTGTTAGTTTGTTTTGTTACTCAAGAGTGTTACATGCAAAGAAAAAAGTTGCTTTGCAGGTATAAGTTTTTATCACAGGAATGAAGACAACAGGTACTTCACAATGCTCATCTTTCTTTGTTGAATTCAACTGTCAGCACTAATACTTATAATGTACACTGAGAGTTTTCAAGATGCCAGAGATATACACAAGATCTATCGATACAGTCTTCTCGATATCTTAATGGTAAGAACTTTTACGTCAATGATTAATGAATGTTCTTTTAATACCTATTGGTTGAATTAATTAAATAGTGAAGTAGTTACGAAAAGTTATTTGATGATCAAGAAAATAAAATACGACTATTTAACTCTGAGAACAAGGAAAACTGCTTTGAGCAGTAATATATATGGAAGCGTCATAAACTACGAGAAGGTCGTCTTACCCAATTTTAGCTAACTTATAACAAATAGAAAGGCCGAACTTACACCCTGAACTGCCCTCATTGGAAAATGTAATTTTGACTGGGGCACTTAACTGTGCGATTAGGTATCAGAACTGCATTGTTTCTGCTTTCTATAGAAGGATGGACATTTCATTGTTGACAAAAGCTTGATCGATGTTCAGAGATGTCCTAGACATACGCTTACATAAATATAGCTTCAATATATTGCTGCTCATCACCATTGTTACTTTGTTTTGTTACTCAAGAGTGTTACATGCAAAGAAAAAGTTGCTTTGTAGGTATAAGTTTTATCACAGGAATGAAGACAACAGGTACTACACAATGCTCGTCTTCCTTGCTGAATTCAACTGTCAGCACTAATTCTTATAATGTACACTAAGAGTTTTAAAGATGCCAAAGATATACACAAGTAATATCGATACAGTCTTCTCGACGTCTTTATGGTAAGTACTTTTACGTCAGTCTTTAATGAATGTTCTTTTAATACCTATTGGTTGAATTAATTAAATAGTGAAGTAGTTACGAAACGTTTTTTAATGATCAAGAAAATAAAATACGACTATTTAACTCTGAGAACAAGGGAAAACTGCTTTGAGCAGTAATATATATGGAAGCGTCATAAACTACGAGAAGGTCGTCTACCCAATTTTAGCTAACCTATATCAAATAGAAAGGCCGAACTTACACCCTGAACTGCCCTCTTGGGAAATTGTAATTTTGACTTGGGGCACTTAACTGTGCGATTAGGCATCATAAATGCATTGTTTCTGCTTTCTATAGAAGGATGGACATTTCATAGTTGAAAAAAGCTTGATCGATGTTCACAGATGTCCTAGACACACGCTTACATAAATATAGCTTTAATATATTTCTGCTCATCACCATTGTTACTTTGTTTTGTTACTCAAGAGTGTTACATGCAAAGAAGAAAGTTGCTTTGCAGGTATAAGTTTTTATCACAGGAATGAAGACAACAGGTACTTCACAATGCTCGTCTTCCTTTGCTGAATTCAACTGTCAGCACTAATATTTATAACGTACACTAAGAGTTTTAAAGATGCCAAGATATACACAAGTAATATCGATACAGTCTTCTCGACGTCTTTATGGTAAGTACTTTTACGTCAGTCTTTAATGAATGTTCTTTTTAATACCTATTGGTTGAATTAATTAAATAGTGAAGTAGTTACGAAAAGTTATTTGATGATCAAGAAAATAAAATACGACTATTTAACTCTGAGAACCAGGGAAAACTGCTTTGAGCAGTAATATATATGGAAGCGTCATAAACTACGAGAAAGTCGTCTACCCAATTTTAGCTAACCTATATCAAATAGAAAGGCCGAACTTACACCCTGAACTGCCCTCGTGGGAAAATGTAATTTTGACTTGGGGCACTTAACTGTGCGATTAGGCATCATAAATGCATTGTTTCTGCTTTCTATAGAAGGATGGACATTTCATAGTTGAAAAAAGCTTGATCGATGTTCACAGATGTCCTAGACACACGCTTACATAAATATAGCTTTAATATATTTCTGCTCATCACCATTGTTACTTTGTTTTGTTACTCAACAGTGTTACATGCAAAGAAAAAAAGTTGCTTTGTAGGTATAAGTTTTATCACAGGAATGAAGACAACAGGTACTACAGAATGCTCGTCTTCCTTTGCTGAATTCAACTGTCAGCACTAATTTTATAATGTACACTAAGAGTTTTAAAGATGCCAAAGATATACACAAGTAATATCGATACAGTCTTCTCGACGTCTTTATGGTAAGTACTTTTACGTCAGTCTTCAATGAATGTTCTTTTAATACCTATTGGTTGAATTAATTAAATAGTGAAGTAGTTACGAAAAGTTATTTGATGATCAAGAAAATAAAATACGACTATTTAACTCTGAGAACAAGGAAAACTGCTTTGAGCACTAATATATATGGAAGCGTCATAAACTACGAGAAGGTCGTCTACCCAATTTTAGCTAACCTATATCAAATAGAAAGGCCGAACTTACACCCTGAACTGCCCTCGAAGCAAAATTTAATTTTGACTTGCGGCACTTAACTGTGCAATTAGGTATCAGAACTGCATTGTTTCTGCTTTTTCGACAATGTTGGACTGGTCATAGCTGAAAGGAGCTTGATCAATGTTCACAGATGTTGAAGACACACTTTTCCATAACTATATTTTTAATATATTTCTGCTCCTTCATCATTGTTAGTTTGTTTTGTTACTCAAGAGTGTTACATGCAAAGAAAAAAGTTGCTTTGTAGGTATAAGTTTTTATCACAGGAATGAAGACAACAGGTACTACAGAATGCTCATCTTCCTTTGCTGTATTCAACTATCAGCACTAATACTTATAACGTACGCTGAGAGTTTTCAAGATGCCAGAGACACTCACAAGATCTATTGATACAGACTTCTCGATATCTTTATGGTAAGAAATTTTACGTCAATGATTAATGAACCTTCTTTTATACCTAATGGTTGAATTAATTAAATAAGGAAGTAGTTACGAAAAGTTATTTAATGATAAAGAAAATAAAATACGACTATTTAACTCTGAGAACAAGGGAAAACTGTTTTGAGCAGTAATATGTATGGAAGCGTCATAAACTTCGAGAAGGTCGTCTTCCCAATTTTAGCTAACCTATAACAAATAGAAAGGCCGAACTTACACCCTGAACTGCCCTCGTAGGAAAATGTAATTTTGACTGGGGCACTTAACTGTGCGATTAGGTATCAGAACTGCATTGATTCTGCTTTTTAGACAATGCTGGACTGGTCATAGCTGAAAGGAGCTTGATCAATGTTCACAGATGTAGAAGACAAACGTTTCCATAACTATATTTTTAATATATTTCTGCTCCTAGATCATTGTTAGTTTGTTTTGTTAATCAAGAGTGTTACATGCAAAGAAAAAGTTGCTTTGTAGGTATAAGTTTTATCACAGGAATGAAGACAACAGGTACTACACAATGCTCATCTTTCCTTGTTGAATTTGACTGTCAGCACTAATACTTATAACGTACGCTGAGAGTTTTCAAGATGCCAGAGACACTCACAAGATCTATTGATAGACTTCTCGATATCTTAATGGTAAGAACTTTTACGTCAACGATTAATGAACCTTCCTTTTATAGCTAATGGTTCAATTAATTAAATAAGGAAGTAGTTACGAAAAGTTATTTAATGATAAAGAAAATAAAATACGACTATTTAACTCTGAGAACAAGGGAAAACTGCTTTGAGCACTAATATATATGGAAGCGTCATAAACTACGAGAAGGTCGTTTACCCAATTTTAGCTAAGCTATATCAAATAGAAAGGCCGAACTTACACCCTGAACTGCCCTCGTGGGAAAATGTAATTTTGACTTGGGGCACTTATCTGTGCGATTAGGCATCATAAATGCATTGTTTTTGCTTTCTATAGAAGGATGGACATTTCATAGTTGAAAAAAGCTTGATCGATGTCCTAGACACACGCTTACATAAATATAGTTTCAATATATTTCTGCTCATCACCATTGTTACTTTGTTTTGTTACTCAAGAGTGTTACATGCAAAGAAAAAAGTTGCTTTGTAGGTATAAGTTTTTATCACAGGAATGAAGACAACAGGTACTACAGAATGCTCGTCTTCCTTTGCTGAATTCAACTGTCAGCACTAATTCTTATAATGTACACTAAGAGTTTTAAAGATGCCAAAGATATACACAAGTAATATCGATACATTCTTCTCGACGTCTTTATGGTAAGTACTTTTACGTCAGTGATTAATGAATGTTCTTTTAATACCTATTGGTTGAATTAATTAAATAGTGAAGTAGTTACGAAAAGTTATTTAATGATCAAGAAAATAAAATACGACTATTTAACTCTGAGAACAAGGGAAAACTGCTTTGAGCAGTAATATATATGGAAGCGTCATAAACTACGAGAAGGTCGTCTACCCAATTTTAGCTAACCTATATCAAATAGAAAGGCCGAACTTACATCCTGAACTGCCCTCGTGGGAAAATGTAATTTTGACTTGGGGCACTTAACTGTGCGATTAGGCATCATAAATGCATTGTTTCTGCTTTCTATAGAAGGATGGACATTTCATAGTTGAAAAAAGCTTGATCGATGTTCACAGATGTCCTAGACACACGCTTACATAAATATAGCTTTAATATATTTCTGCTCATCACCATTGTTACTTTGTTTTGTTACTCAACAGTGTTACATGCAAAGAGAAAAGTTGCTTTGCAGGTATAAGTTTTTATCACAGGAATGAAGACAACAGGTACTTCACCATGCTCGTCTTCCTTTACTGAATTCAACTGTCAGCACTGATATTTATAATGTACACTAAGAGTTTTAAAGATGCCAAAGATATACACAAGTAATATCGATACAGTCTTCTCGACGTCTTTATGGTAAGTACTTTTACGTCAGTCTTTAATGAATGTTCTTTTAATACCTATTGGTTGAATTAATTAAATAGTGAAGTAGTTACGAAAAGTTATTTGATGATCAAGAAAATAAAATACGACTATTTAACTCTGAGAACAAGGGAAAACTGCTTTGTGCAGTAATATGTATGGAAGCGTCATAAACTTCGAGAAGGTCGTCTTCCCAATTTTAGCTAACCTATAACAAATAGAAAGGCCGAACTTACACCCTGAACTGCCCTCGTAGGAAAATGTAATTTTGACTGGGGCACTTAACTGTGCGATTAGGTATCAGAACTGCATTGTTTCTGCTTTTTAGACAATGCTGGACTGGTCATAGCTGAAAGGAGCTTGATCAATGTTCACAGATGTTGAAGACACACGTTTCCATAACTATATTTTTAATATATTTCTGCTCCTTCATCATTGTTAGTTTGTTTTGTTACTCAAGAGTGTTACATGCAAAGAAAAAAGTTGCTTTGTAGGTATAAGTTTTTATCACAGGAATGAAGACAACAGGTACTACACAATGCTCATCTTTCCTTGTTGAATTTGACTGTCAGCACTAATACTTATAACGTACGCTGAGAGTTTTCAAGATGCCAGAGACACTCACAAGATCTATTGATAGACTTCTCGATATCTTCATGGTAAGAACTTTTACGTCAATGATTAATGAACCTTCCTTTTATACCTAATGGTTCAATTAATTAAATAAGGAAGTAGTTACGAAAAGTTATTTAATGATCAAGAAAATAAAATACGACTATTTAACTCTGAGAACAAGGGAAAACTGCTTTGAGCAGTAATATATATGGAAGCGTCATAAACTACGAGAAGGTCGTTTACCCAATTTTAGCTAACCTATATCAAATAGAAAGGCCGAACTTACACCCTGAACTGCCCTCGTGGGAAAATGTAATTTTGACTTGGGGCACTTAACTGTGCGATTAGGCATCATAAATGCATTGTTTCTGCTTTCTATAGAAGGATGGACATTTCATAGTTGAAAAAAGCTTGATCGATGTTCACAGATGTCCTAGACATACGCTTACATAAATATAGCTTTAATATATTTCTGCTCATCACCATTGTTACTTTGTTTTGTTACTCAACAGTGTTACATGCAAAGAGAAAAGTTGCTTTGCAGGTATAAGTTTTTATCACAGGAATGAAGACAACAGGTACTACACAATGCTCGTCTTCCTTTGCTGAATTCAACTGTCAGCACTGATATTTATAATGTACACTAAGAGTTTTAAAGATGCCAAAGATATACACAAGTAATATCGATACAGTCTTCTCGACGTCTTTATGGTAAGTACTTTTACGTCAGTCTTTAATGAATGTTCTTTTAATACCTATTGGTTGAATTAATTAAATAGTGAAGTAGTTACGAAAAGTTATTTGATGATCAAGAAAATAAAATACGACTATTTAACTCTGAGAAGAAGGGAAAACTGCTTTGAGCAGTAATATGTATGGAAGCGTCATAAACTACGAGAAGGTCGTCCACCCAATTTTAGCAAACCTATATCAAATAGAAAGGCCGACCTTACACCCTGAACTGCCCTCGTAGATAAATGAATTTTGACTGGGGCACTTAACTGTGCGATTAGGTATCAGAACTGCATTGTTTCTGCTTTTTAGACAATGCTGGACTGGTCATAGCTGAAAGGAGCTTGATCAATGTTCACAGATGTTGAAGACACACGTTTCCATAACTATATTTTTAATATATTTCTGCTCCTTCATCATTGTTAGTTTGTTTTGTTACTCAACAGTGTTACATGCAAAGAGAAAAGTTGCTTTGCAGGTATAAGTTTTATCACAGGAATGAAGACAACAGGTACTACACAATGCTCATCTTTCCTTGTTGAATTTGACTGTCAGCACTAATACTTATAACGTACGCTGAGAGTTTTCAAGATGCCAGAGACACTCACAAGATCTATTGATAGAGACTTCTCGATATCTTAATGGTAAGAACTTTTACGTCAATGATTAATGAACCTTCCTTTTATACCTAATGGTTCAATTAATTAAATAAGGAAGTAGTTACGAAAAGTTATTTAATGATCAAGAAAATAAAATACGACTATTTAACTCTGAGAACAAGGGAAAACTGCTTTGAGCACTAATATATATGGAAGCGTCATAAACTACGAGAAGGTCGTCTACCCAATTTTAGCTAACCTATATCAAATAGAAAGGCCGAACTTACACCCTGAACTGCCCTCTTGGGAAATTGTAATTTTGACTTGGGGCACTTAACTGTGCGATTAGGCATCATAAATGCATTGCTTCTGCTTTCTATAGAAGGATGGACATTTCATAGTTGAAAAAGCTTGATCGATGTCCTAGACACACGCTTACATAAATATAGTTTCAATATATTTCTGCTCATCACCATTGTTACTTTGTTTTGTTACTCAAGAGTGTTACATGCAAAGAAAAAAGTTGCTTTGCAGGTATAAGTTTTTATCACAGGAATGAAGACAACAGGTACTACAGAATGCTCGTCTTCCTTTGCTGAATTCAACTGTCAGCACTAATTCTTATAATGTACACTAAGAGTTTTAAAGATGCCAAAGATATACACAAGTAATATCGATACAGTCTTCTCGACGTCTTTATGGTAAGTACTTTTACGTCAGT
Source organism: Tachypleus tridentatus (assembly GCF_004210375.1). Classification (NCBI taxonomy): domain Eukaryota; kingdom Metazoa; phylum Arthropoda; class Merostomata; order Xiphosura; family Limulidae; genus Tachypleus; species Tachypleus tridentatus. The sequence goes on along the minus strand of NC_134837.1, from coordinate 248,250,668 downwards.
CTTTAATGAATGTTCTTTTAATACCTATTGGTTGAATTAATTAAATAGTGAAGTAGTTACGAAAAGTTATTTGATGATCAAGAAAATAAAATACGACTATTTAACTCTGAGAACAAGGGAAAACTGCTTTGTGCAGTAATATGTATGGAAGCGTCATAAACTACGAGAAGGTCGTCTTCCCAATTTTAGCTAACCTATATCAAATAGAAAGGCCGAACTTACACCCTGAACTGCCCTCGTAGGAAAATGTAATTTTGACTGGGGCACTTAACTGTGCGATTAGGTATCAGAACTGCATTGTTTCTGCTTTTTAGACAATGCTGGACTGGTCATAGCTGAAAGGAGCTTGATCAATGTTCACAGATGTTGAAGACACACGTTTCCATAACTATATTTTTAATATATTTCTGCTCCTTCATCATTGTTAGTTTCTTTTGTTACTCAAGAGTGTTACATGCAAAGTAAAAAGTTGCTTTGTAGGTATAAGTTTTTATCACAGGAATGAAGACAACAGGTACTACACAATGCTCATTCTTCCTTGTTGAATTTGACTGTCAGCACTAATACTTATAACGTACGCTGAGAGTTTTCATGATGCCAGAGACACTCACAAGATCTATTGATAGAGACTTCTCGATATCTTCATGGTAAGAACTTTTACGTCAATGATTAATGAACCTTTCTTTTATACCTAATGATTCAATTAATTAAATAAGGAAGTAGTTACGAAAAGTTATTTAATGATCAAGAAAATAAAATACGACTATTTAACTCTGAGAACAAGGGAAAACTGCTTTGAGCAGTAATATGTATGGAAGCGTCATAAACTACGAGAAGGTCGTCTACCCAATTTTAGCTAACCTATATCAAATACAAAGGCCGAACTTACATCCTGAACTGCCCTCGTGGGAAAATGTAATTTTGACTTGGGGCCCTTAACTGTACGATTAGGCATCATAAATGCATTGTTTCTGCTTTCTATAGAAGGATGGACATTTCATAGTTGAAAAAAGCTTGATCGATGTTCACAGATGTCCTAGACACACGCTTACATAAATATAGCTTTAATATATTTCTGCTCATCACCATTGTTACTTTGTTTTGTTACTCAAGAGTGTTACATGCAAAGAAAAAAGTTGCTTTGCAGGTATAAGTTTTTATCACAGGAATGAAGACAACAGGTACTACACAATGCTCGTCTTCCTTTGCTGAATTCAACTGTCAGCACTAATACTTATAACGACAACTAAGAGTTTTAAAGATGCCAAAGATATACACAAGTAATATCGATACAGTCTTCTCGACGTCTTTATGGTAAGTACGTTTACGTCAGTCTTTAATGAATGTTCTTTTAATACCTATTGGTTGAATTAATTAAATAGTGAAGTAGTTACGAAAAGTTATTTGATGATCAAGAAAATAAAATACGACTATTTAACTCTGAGATCAAGGGAAAACTGCTTTGAGCAGTAATATGTATGGAAGCGTCATAAACTACGAGAAGGTCGTCTACCCAATTTTAGCTAACCTATATCAAATAGAAAGGCCGAACTTACACCCTGAACTGCCCTCGTGGGAAAATGTAATTTTGACTTGGGGCACTTAACTGTGCGATTAGGCATCATAAATGCATTGTTTCTGCTTTCTATAGAAGGATGGACATTTCATAGTTGAAAAAAGCTTGATCGATGTTCACAGATGTCCTAGACACACGCTTACATAAATATAGTTTTAATATATTTCTGCTCATCACCATTGCTACTTTCTTTTGTTACTAAAGAGTGTTAGATACAAAGAAAATAGTTGCTTTGCAGGTATAAGTTTTTATCACAGGAATGAAGACAACAGGTACTACAGATAGCTCGTCTTCCTTTGCTGAATTCAACTGTCAGCACTAATTTTATAATGTACACTAAGAGTTTTAAAGATGCCAAAGATATACACAAGTAATATCGATACATTCTTCTCGACGTCTTTATGGTAAGTACTTTTACGTCAGTCTTTAATGAATGTTTTTTTAATACCTATTGGTTGAATTAATTAAATAGTGAAGTAGTTACGAAAGGTTATTTGATGATCAAGAAAATAAAATACGACTATTTAACTCTGAGAACAAGGGAAAACTGCTTTGAGCAGTAATATATATGGAAGCGTCATAAACTACGAGAAGGTCGTCTACCCAATTTTAGCTAACCTATATCAAATAGAAAGGCCGAACTTACACCCTGAACTGCCCTCGTGGGAAAATGTAATTTTGACTTGGGGCACTTAACTGTGCGATTAGGTATCAGAAATGCATTGTTTCTGCTTTCTATAGAAGGATGGACTTTCATAGTTGAAAAAGCTTGATCGATGTTCACAGATGTTGAAGACACACGTTTCCATAACTATATTTTAATATATTTCTGCTCCTTCATCATTGTTACTTTGTTTTGTTACTCAAAAGTGTTACATGCAAAGAAAAAAGTTGCTTTGCAGGTATAAGTTTTATCACAGGAATGAAGACAACAGGTACTACACAATGCTCATCCTTCCTTGTTGAATTTGACTGTCAGCACTAATACTTATAACGTACGCTGAGAGTTTTCATGATGCCAGAGACACTCACAAGATCTATTGATAGAGACTTCTCGATATCTTCATGGTAAGAACTTTTACGTCAATGATTAATGAACCTTCTTTTATACCTAATGATTCAATTAATTAAATAAGGAAGTAGTTACGAAAAGTTATTTAATGATCAAGAAAATAAAATACGACTATTTAACTCTGAGAACAAGGGAAAACTGCTTTGAGCAGTAATATGTATGGAAGCGTCATAAACTACGAGAAGGTCGTCTACCCAATTTTAGATAACCTATATCAAATACAAAGGCCGAACTTGCATCCTGAACTGCCCTCGTGGGAAAATGTAATTTTGACTTGGGGCCCTTAACTGTACGATTAGGCATCATAAATGCATTGTTTCTGCTTTCTTCAGAAGGATGGACATTTCATAGTTGAAAAAAGCTTGATCGATGTTCACAGATGTCCTAGACATACGCTTACATAAATATAGCTTCAATATATTGCTGCTCATCACCATTGTTACTTTGTTTTGTTACTCAACAGTGTTACATGCAAAGAGAAAAGTTGCTTTGCAGGTATAAGTTTTTATCACAGGAATGAAGACAACAGGTACTTCACCATGCTCGTCTTCCTTTACTGAATTCAACTGTCAGCACTGATATTTATAATGACAACTAAGAGTTTTAAAGATGCCAAAGATATACACAAGTAATATCGATACAGTCTTCTCGACGTCTTTATGGTAAGTACTTTTACGTCAGTCTTTAATGAATGTTCTTTTAATACCTATTGGTTGAATTAATTAAATAGTGAAGTAGTTACGAAAAGTTATTTGATGATCAAGAAAATAAAATACGACTATTTAACTCTGAGAAGAAGGGAAAACTGCTTTGAGCAGTAATATGTATGGAAGCGTCATAAACTACGAGAAGGTCGTCTTCCCAATTTTAGCTAACTTATAACAAATAGAAAGGCCGAACTTACACCCTGAACTGCCCTCATTGGAAAATGTAATTTTGACTGGGGCACTTAACTGTGCGATTAGGTATCATAAATGCATTGTTTCTGCTTTCTATAGAAGGATGGACATTTCATAGTTGAAAAAAGCTTGATCGATGTTCACAGATGTCCTAGACATACGCTTACATAAATATAGCTTCAATATATTGCTGCTCATCACCATTGTTACTTTGTTTTGTTACTCAACAGTGTTACATGCAAAGAAAAAAGTTGCTTTGTAGGTATAAGTTTTTTCACAGGAATGAAGACAACAGGTACTATACAATGCTCATCTTCCTTGCTGAATTCAACTGTCAGCACTAATACTTATAACGTACACTGAGAGTTTTCAAGATGCCAGAGACACTCACAAGATCTATTGATAGATACTTCTCGATATCTTCATGGTAAGAACTTTTACGTCAATGATTAATGAACCTTCTTTTATACCTAATGATTCAATTAATTAAATAAGGAAGTAGTTACGAAAAGTTATTTAATGATCAAGAAAATAAAATACGACTATTTAACTCTGAGAACAAGGGAAAACTGCTTTGAGCAGTAATATGTATGGAAGCGTCATAAACTACGAGAAGGTCGTCTACCCAATTTTAGCTAACCTATATCAAATAGAAAGGCCGAACTTACAACCTGAACTGCCCTCGTGGGAAAATGTAATTTTGACTTGGGGCACTTAACTGTGCGATTAGGCATCATAAATGCATTGTTTCTGCTTTCTATAGAAGGATGGACATTTCATAGTTGAAAAAAGCTTGATCGATGTTCACAGATGTCCTAGACATACGCTTACATAAATATAGCTTTAATATATTTCTGCTCATCACCATTGTTACTTTGTTTTGTTACTCAAAAGTGTTACATGCAAAGAGAAAAGTTGCTTTGCAGGTATAAGTTTTTATCACAGGAATGAAGACAACAGGTACTACACAATGCTCATCCTTCCTTTTTGAATTTGACTGTCAGCACTAATACTTATAACGTACGCTGAGAGTTTTCATGATGCCAGAGACACTCACAAGATCTATTGATAGAGACTTCTCGATATCTTCATGGTAAGAACTTTTACGTCAATGATTAATGAACCTTCCTTTTATACCTAATGATTCAATTAATTAAATAAGGAAGTAGTTACGAAAAGTTATTTAATGATCAAGAAAATAAAATACGACTATTTAACTCTAAGAACAAGGGAAAACTGCTTTGAGCAGTAATATATATGGAAGCGTGATAAACTACGAGAAGGTAGTCTTCCCAATTTTAGTTAACCTATAACAAATGGAAAGGCCGAACTTACACCCTGAACGGCCCTCGTAGGAAAATGTAATTTTGACTGGGGCACTTAACTGTGCGATTAGGTATCAGAACTGCATTGTTTCTGCTTTTTAGACAATGCTGGACTGGTCATAGTTGAAAGGAGCTTGATCGATGTTCACAGATGTCCTAGACACACGTTTCCATAACTATATTTTAATATATTTCTGCTCCTTCATCATTGTTAGTTTGTTTTGTTACTCAACAGTGTTACATGCAAAGAAAAAAGTTGCTTTGCAGGTATAAGTTTTTATCACAGGAATGAAGACAACAGGTACTACACAATGCTCATCTTTCCTTGTTGAATTTGACTGTCAGCACTAATACTTATAACGTACGCAAAGAGTTTTCAAGATGCCAGAGACATTTACAAGATCTATTGATAGAGACTTCTCGACGTCTTTATGGTAAGAACTTTTACGTCAATGATTAATAAACCTTCCTTTTATATCCAATGATTCAATTAATTAAATAGTGAAGTAGTTACGAAAAGTTATTTGATGATCAAGAAAATAAAATATGACTATTTAACTCTTAGAAGAAGGGAAAACTGCTTTGTGCAGTAATATGTATGGAAGCGTCATAAACTTCGAGAAGGTCGTCTTCCCAATTTTAGCTAACCTATAACAAATAGAAAGGCCGAACTTACACCCTGAACTGCCCTCGTAGGAAAATGTAATTTTGACTGGGGCACTTAACTGTGCGATTAGGCATCAGAACTGCATTGTTTCTGCTTTTAGAGAATGCTGGACATGTCATAGCTGAAAGGAGCTTGATCAATGTTCACAGATGTCCTAGACACACGCTTACATAAATATAGCTTTAATATATTTCTGCTCATCACCATTGTTACTTTGTTTTGTTACTCAAGAGTGTTACATGCAAAGTAAAAGTTGCTTTGCAGGTATAAGTTTTTATTACAGAAATGAAAAGAACAGGTTCTTCACAATGCTCATCTTCACTTGTTGAACAGTGAGATTTATAATTTATTTTCTAAACATTGAGAGTATTACAATTGATATTAAACATTACAAGTTACTTACAAAAATCACTTGCAAAAAAAAATAATTTAGAGAAGTACAGTAAAGTCTCGAGGAAACATCCCTACCCCAGAGTTAGATCTCCGCTAATACAGCGGTAAGTCTACTGATTTTCAACGCTAAAATGAAGAGTATGAATCTTTTCGTTCGGCTCAATTGATAACCCGATGTGAGACGTTGTATTCATTTGAATCAAAAATTATTCTTTATGACTTTATTAAACGTTAGGAAATGAAAAAATTTTCACAATAGACAACATTCTCAAATAATTTCTACTGCAAAACTTACTGTTTGTTTTTTGTTATAATATACTCATGTTGTAAGATAGTGTGACGTAAGAGGTGGCCGAGTTAAATAAAATATATGATCTAGTTCAGCTTTTATAACGAAGATGACACAGTCGTTAAGTTTCAAGGATATTAAATAACTCTGAATGACACTCTTCGTAACATAATGATAGTTTCGATATTTGACAACTTACATTACGGTAAACTCAGGTCAAGTTAAACGAGAGTTTGGACGTTCCAGTGAACGTGGTCTTCTAATGAGGAATCCCTTATTTTGCCTCCAAAAGAACTGATACACGTGACATCCACAAGTCAACTGATATTTTTAATTCAGCTGATTCATTTTCACTAAATAACTTCTTTTTGCTAGAAATTCCAACTGATATTGTTGTTTGTAATGACATAACAGTATATCTGTTTTCTGTCCACCATGGGTATCGATACCACATTTCTAGCGATATAACCCTGCACATATACCGCTGTGCCACTAGAGGGTGCGATAAAGGAAAACATCAAAGACGTAACTTTTACTAAAGAAAGAAATAAAGGACGCAACTTGATTAATGTAGATGTAGTTCAGAACTGTACACAGAAACAATATTTTAACTGTTTTCTAAATTTGAACAAATTTCAATCCATTGTAAACGTTGTTCAATTGGTCTATATGTGTGGGGGGAATGCTACTGAAGACCTTTCTTCTAGGAAGGTACGTAACGTTATATAGTCTAATGTTTTACAGATTTAATAATCAGTGATGTCGAGAAAACCCACTTGTAGAGAAATATATATGTAAAAACAGCTCGTTTGGGTTGAGAAAATATTTTACGTAGAAGAGCAAACAACGTTTCGACCTTCTTCGGTCATCGTCAGGTTCACAAAGAAAGAAGGTAACTGACCGGAAGCTGACCACATGTTAGGAAGGGGTTGTGGAACTGAGTGTCGGAATGTAGAGGGTGTGTTTAGATGTTTGAATATATAATTTTGTATTATTTATTATATTATTATTATTTGTTATATTATTTTTAATATAGATATAAAGGTGTTCCTTTGTATTGGTTTATTTTGGGCTTAAGTTGTTGTATAATTAAGGCTTCTTTAATTTTGCGTTTGTTTATGTTTCTTTGTTTAGTATTTGAGTGTTTTCTATGGTTATGTTGTGTTTATTTGACTTGCAGTATTCGAAAACGTGTGAAGGTGACTTTGTATGTTCTTTGAATCTGGTTTCCATTTTTCTACTTGTTTCTCCAATATAGAAGTTGTGGCAGTTATCACATTGTATTTTATAAATAATGTTGGTGTGGTGTTTGTCAGTGTAGTTTTTACATAGTATAGACCTCAGTTTTGTGCCTGGTTTTTGAATTAATTTGGTATTAACTGGAATGTCATATTTTGTTACTAGTTTTTGCCAAATGCTGGTTATTTGTCTGCTGATGTCGGGAATATATGGTATGCAGCAGTATATGGTTTCGTGATTTTTTGAATCGTGAGATATATTTACTTTTGTTGGTTGATTTTGCTTTATGTCTATGTGTGTGCGTATAATGTTTTCTACGGTTTGTGGAGGAAACTTATTGATGTTGATGAAGTATTATTTTGTCTAATTCATCGTTAATTTTATCTGGTGAGCATAGTTTTATGGCTGTGTTTATTTGGTTTCTTAGTATGTTGAGTTTTTGTTTTGTTTCATGTGCTGAGTCCCAAGGAATGTATAGTCCAGTATTGGTGATTTTTCGGTGGATTTTTGTTTTGAATTGTGTATCGGTTCTTGTAATTTTGAGGTTAAGAAATGATATTTGATTGCTTTCTTTCTGTTCACATGTGAAATTAATGTTGGGATGTATAGAGTTACTGTGATTGAAAAAATTAAGTGTGTGTTCGGTAGATCTGAATCCCGTAATCTTGTCTTCTACATATCTGTACCAGTATAGTGGTGGATGTAATGCTGTGTTAATTGCATGTGTTTCGACTTGTGTCATGAAAATATTGGCTAGAACTGGTGATACTGGGTTGCCCATGCTTAGACCATTTGTTTGTATATAGTTGTGGTTGTTGAACATGAAGTTTGTCTTTATCGTGGTGAATTCTATGAGGGTTGCTAATTGGTTGCTGGGAATGTCTATAGTTAGGTTAGAGTCTCGGATATAGAGTTCTAAGGCTCTCTTGTCTTGCAGGCTTCAGTGGTTGGAACTTCTGTAAAGAGGGATATAACATCGAAACTGGCCATTAAGGCTTTATGATTAAGTTGATTTAGATCACACTTGAAATTAAAAGAGTCCTTGATGAATGAGTTGGCTGATGTTACATATTTGGAGAATGCCCATGCTATGTATTTACCAAGATTGTAATTAAACGATTCATATGTGGACATTATTGGTCGTAATGGACAATCTGGTTTATGAGTTTTGGGAATGCCGTATATTTGTGGTGTGCGTGAGTCAGTTTTACGTACGTAGGAATAAAGTGTTTGTGAAATTATGTTGGCTTTTTTTCATTTTTTAGTAGTAATTTGTTTAGTTGCGTCTCGTGTGTCTTTGTTGGATTTGTGTGTATTGGTTTAAATTTGTTCGTGTCTGATAAGATGTTCTTCATTTTTTTGGATGTATTCATTCGTGTTCATTATGACTATAGCGTTACCTTTATAATAAAATAAAATTATGTATTCAAACATCGAACACCGCCCTCTACATTTCGACACTCAGTTACACAACCCTTTCCTTAGATGTGGTCAGCTTCCGGTCAGTTACCTTCTTTCTTTGTGAACCTGACGATGACCGAAGAAGGTCGAAACATTGTTCGCTCTTCTACGTAAAATATTTTGTCAACCCAAACGAGCCGTTTTTTAATATATATTTTACATATTTATTGTTGTAACCTCAGTAGTTCAATGATTAGTATGATCTGATGATCTGGTTTGAGACATGGTGCTATTGAACTGGTTGCCTGCTTTCAGCGGTGGATATGTTATAAATATAACGGTCAATTTGACTTTTGGTTGAAGAGTACCAGCTGCAGGTACTGAGCGTTGCTTACTGTTTCCAATCAAAATTAAAGACGGCTACACTTGAATTATAAGGTCTCTGACCTTCCCTCTGTGTGCATAAGCGTTGTTTAGGAGAAGAAGCAAATACACTATCTGATATCGTGATCGTCTTGTTTACAATAAGCTGTTTATAATTCCTGATAAGCATGTGAAGTATAAACAGCTCCGTAGTGCTCGGAATACTCTCATGCATCGCACGTGGTTCAGCGTCACAAAAGATAAAGTGAAGCGCGATAAGTTAATAAAAGGACGAGAATCGTACTTAGCTGAGATTACAGCCCAACACTGGAATCTATTCATTTTTAATGAAACTTTTGTAAGACTCCTCTGTAACATGTAAGCTTTGTCTTCAACGTTTCTACTCCTTTCAGCTATTTTACAAAAAAATCTGCAGATGTCCTAAGGGAATCTTTAATTATTTACAGGGAAGAGATAGAGCAGTAGTCAACAAGGGTTAAAAGTATATTAGCATAACTAAACGAACAAAATAGTCGACAAATAAGATGAATTGGCCATCATTTTTTAAACCTATCGGTATCTGTAGTTAACCAGTACTCAGAATAATTTTGAAATGTAAATATAAACATAAACACCTGGTCGATACGTTTTCATAAACAGCAAATTATGAAATAATAAAATATTATATTATGCTTAACTGAAAATGTGACTGGCATAGAGCTTTATTTTGAAATGAAAACATAACAGTGTGAGTGCATGTGTCACATCAGGTCATCTTCCACAACTAAATACACACGCTGTTCAGTTGGATGACAATCCCTATTCATGTTTACGTTCATACAAGTTTATAAAATGAAATTACTTTTACTCCAAAACTCATACATAGGTCTTAATAGATTAATGAGGCTAATAAATATGAGAATATTATGATAAATCATGAAGATATCTATTGGTTAGTTAATTAGCTTTATTTCATTAGGCCTAGTTTTATTTACTCTATTATTTTAAGAAAGAACATGTTCTGCCTTCATTCTTGTTTATAGAGATCATAAAATGAATATGAGCCTTGAGGTTTAAAAACGCATAATAATTCATTGTATAAAGTTAGAAGTAAAATATACTATTAAAGCTTTATATACTTTATTGGAAAACAAAATCCACCATTTTCAGGAGACTAGAACAACAAATGAAATTTAAATTTCATACAACCAAGTCCACGTGTATAATTTACATTTGTTCAGTTTTCTCTACAAAGTAGATTTCCAAAACTTTATTTCTATGGTTTAAACGACACGTTAACTGATTTTCAGTGACACATTAATTCTATCAGCCTCACACTGCGATTCACTTTAGAAGTGAAAGAAGTGGGCTGTTTAAATGTACTGGATGTTTCAGTAAAATATGAGAACGGGTTTCTGTCTATTTCGGTTACAGGAAACCGTTCTTAGTTGCTATGCCGCCTCGCGCATGATCATGTCACCCACTGTTACAAAAATGTCTTCTTTCTCATTATTTGGTCATAGACTGTTGAGGTGTCTTCACATAATGAAAGACTTATGTTTGAGCTGAATTATTTAAAATATACATCTATCGATGGAGGTTATTATATATAGGACTGTATTAAGTCTGTGTTATATATAGGACTTATATTTAAAAAACACCGTAATAAATGTAAATTTTAGAATACACCAAACTACAGATAATACGTAGTGTTAGTAAATAAAAGAGTATGTAGGTTATATATTCCGTTACTCAACAATAAGAGACATGAAAAACACGACCTGTCTGTTAACCTTACTCCTAAGTTAAGCCTAATGGATATCAATAATTGTATTAAATACTGAACTAAATTAAAGGATAGCTGTGTTGTGTATAAAATATATTACAGCTGTAGCTTAAATTATATCAGACAGACGAGCAGAAATTTGAAGGCTAAAATTAATGGACAATAAATGTCGTAACAATTTAAAAACTGTTAATCCAGTCCTGATAGTACATGTCATAGATCCTTAGCATAACACTGAATGAGATAAAGTTCAAAAACTTGATAAAGTTAAGTTAAAAATGAACTAAACATAAGATGATCTTTAGACATTCTTAAGATTAAAATGATTTTCAAAAGAGATTTTGGTGCGGGTGCCACAGAAGTGAATTTTTTGGAAATATATTCTATAGAGGGCACTGTACAAATGTATATTATACACGAATATTTGGGTGTATAAAAATGAATTCTCCTGTGTTTCTATTGGTTTCGTGAAGATAGTGGATTTTTTTCTACCGAAACATGCAGGGTTTAATTGTATATTTTCCTTTATACAATAAATCATTGTACATTTTTAATTCTTGGTATTTTTATTTGTTTTGTGGATAAGTTCAATATCTTTTCACCGGCTCGGCATGGCCAGGTGGTTAAGGTACTCAACTCGTAATCATAGGGTCACGGGTTTGAATCCCCGTCACACCAAACATGCTTGCTCTTTGATCCGTGGAGACGTTATAATGTAACAGTCAATCCCACTACTCGTTGGTAAAAGAGTAACCCAAGAGTTACCGGTGGGTGGTGATGACTAGCTGCCTTCCCTCTAGTCTTACAACTGCTAAATTATGGACGGCTAGTGCAGATAGCCCTCGAGTAGCTTTGCACGAAATTACAAACAATATCTTTACTTACTCTTTTAAATTAAAGAGGTATAGTACATTTACATTTATCTATAAATTACATTGATGCATTGTATAATTTATTAATACGGATGTGACGTATGGTAAAACAACAGATTTATTTATATTATGTCAAATATATCTCAACATATTTGAACTCGAGTGTCATTCTTAGGTTCTTTAATATCCTGAAACAAGTTGTTCGTAGGTGGAAGTGTTGGAAGCTAGATGTTTAGGGTTTCTCATTGACAAATCTTTGATTTTGTTATATCTGTATCAGCGGATTGAAGAGCTTAACATTTATAAGTCATTTATGCAATGAACTTTCTGATTGCTTGCTTCAGATAAGTAGTTTTTATTTCACTAGAAGCTTCTAAAAATTTAGATCAGCTGGGATTAGGACACTCGTCTCTACTAACCGTACATTTGATGTAGCTAACCGCCTCCCGCTAGTACAGCGGTATGTCTCCGGACTTACAACGTTAAAATCAGGGGTTCGATTCCCCTCGGTGGGCTCAGCAGATAGCCCAATATGACTTTGCTATAAAAGAAAACACACGAAGTAGCTAACCAGTCAGGCGTCTGCATCTCGAATACCGCTTATCTCAATGGTTAGCAAATAGAAAAGACAGTTATGTTCTTAGGTTTGGTTTATTCGCTTTTAAATATTAATACGAAAATCTCATTTCTAGCGATGCGAATGGTAACAAAAGGGAGTGTGGATGGAAATAATTCGTTTTAATTACAGTATTTAGCATAGAACATGTTATGTGCCATAAAGATGACTTCTGCTAACCTTTTACTACTCGTAGGAGAAAACCCTTTGACAGGGGTTCTACGGAACAAGATAATGTCGTTATGAGGTACCTCTCACATCTATCTTGTACATCGGGGAAATAATTCACAGCATAAACATTAGACAGTCAAATGTACATTACATCATGGAAATAATTCCCGACATAAACATTAGATAGTCAAATGTACATTACATCATGGAAATAATTCCCGACATAAACATTAGATAGTCAAATGTACATTACATCATGGAAATAATTCACGACATAAACATTAGATAGTCAAATGTACATTTAATTACTGTAAGAAACAAATCGTAGGAATTAAAAGAACAGCTGAGTAACTATAATGTTTTTATCTAATTTACAAAAAAAACTGCTTTGGATAAAATAACATTTCATCTTCTATTTCACAAATATGTTTATTCTCTGGAATATTTTATGGAACGAATATGTCTAGAGAGTAGTTTAACAGACAGAGGATCTGAAAATGTTGGACTAAAAACGTTGCACCTCTTAGCATACTTTGCACTTTTGGCTGTGAGTGCGTAATAAGAGTAACAACCAGTTCTGTTAATTAGTTAAAAGTATCCGTTTCACGTGACGAGTGCTGCCGACTGATTGTCTTTTCTTTGTCTATTCCATGAAATGTTGTTCAGGTGACCAAATAATTATAGCATCTAATCAGGATTCTTAAAATTTAGTAATATTTTTTTGTGGCAGGAATATTTTACCAAGCCAAATTTCTAGCCATACTATTTGTAATATTAACAAAATATAATCTTAGTTAGCTTTTTTCTAATACTGCTTTGATAAGTTTTCAATGTAAGTATGGTACAGTCTCTTTGTACTTTATGTTTAGTGATACTGTACTTTTTTCCCTCTATGGAGAGAGTAAAGCACCTATTGATAATATATGTAGATTTTCTAATACTTTATTGGAGAAACCAGCGAAGTATGTTTGTGTTATATTTATTCATCTTGTTCTGTTTTAAAAATCCCAGTGGTACGCGGAATATCTGCGAAGTTACAATGTTAGAAACCGGGTTAGATGCACATGGTGGGCAGAGCACAGATGTTCCATTAAGCAGTTTTGTGCTTACATTCAAATAATCAAAGAAACAAATCGTGCTGTATATCATAGGTTATTAAAGTTATAAGCGTGTTGGTCAAAAATTGAACAATATAAGATATATTGCATAAAAGCCAAATTTTGATAATGGTAAGTTTGTTTTGAATTTCGCACAAAGTTACTCGAGGGCTATCTGTGCTAGCCGTCCCTAATTTAAAAGTGTAAGACTAGAGGGAAGGCAGCTAGTCATCACCACCTACCGCCAACTCTTGAGCTACTCTTTTACTGACGAATAGTGGGATTGACTGTAAGATTATAACGCCCCCACGGCTGAAAGGGCGAGCATATTTAGCGCGACGGGGATGCAAACCCGAGACCCTCAGATTACGAGTCGCATGCCTTAACACGCTTGGCCATGCCAGGCCATAATGGTAAGTAACAAGGTTTAATTTCCCGTCGTCATGTTGCGGGACAATCAATAAATATCAGTATTATAGTTATACATTCGAAGGTGTGTCAGAAAATAAAGAGTGAAAGTCAAAGAATGATATTTAATTTTTAATTATAAATATTTCTTTTAATCATTTTTAAAGCTATTTAGAACAAAAAAACATTCGCTTCTAGAAAATAAAATATTTTTCTTTCAGATGTTTTCTGAAAGATGGAAGTCAGTATTCATACATCAGTAATATCCCGTTACTGGCAAGTAAGAATTCATTTCTGAAAAAGAACTCATTTTAATTTTGTATGCAGTTTGAAATAAAGCATAAAAATAATACTGTAGACACGTCACAGAAGATTTTGTGGTGAGACAAGACAAAAATTGAGATTTTTGGTTTAGAAGCATTGTGACTGGTGCAAGCCGAACACGGAACATCATCCCAGATCTCAAGCATGGTGGTGACAGAATCAAATTAGGGAAATGGTTCTTGTCATCAGAAATGCGAAGCTTAACAATATTGAAGTTAAGGTGGATGGTGCAAAGTACAGATGAATCCTAGAGAAAACCTGCTTGAGTCAACCAGTAATCTAAAACTGGGGCAAAAATTCCCATTCCAACAGGACAATGACCCGAAGCACAATCATTCAACGATCCCCAACAAATTTGTCAGAACTGGAGCAATGTTTCCAGGAAGAATGCGCCAACATTACACTATCCCATTGTGTAAAGCTGATAGAGCTCTATCACAGGAGTTATTATTGTCACATCTATACTTCCACCAAGTACCTACTCAGGGGGCTGAATACTTATACAATCAATAAATGTAAATGCACATACTTTCTTTGCAGATTTTTCTGACATTCAACCTCCTTCACACATACCAGTGTTAAGTTTGATCATTAGAGTTTTAATTAATGCAAGTTAATTAACAAAATGTTTACATGATCTGTATTTCATCAAAGGGTGACGTCATTGGTATATAGCTGAAAACTTACACAAGGCACTTATAATGTGCGAGAAGAACGGCATTAACTTAAGCCAGTCTTAAAGGGAATCACAAACACAATGATTTATATCCATAAATAGGGATTTAACGTTTATAATCATCCATTGACAATAATTAACACTATGTAACTTGTTTATTCTGCTACTTCTACTGATATATTTACTTATTAATTTTATTGATAGCTTAAAATATGTACATAACTCATAGAAAGAACACCGATAACTGAAGTGTTTTATTTAGGAAATGAATTAAAAATTTACTATTTTTAGCCTTTTTATTTCTTTTACTAACTAATGTAAGATCCTCAGACATACCACTGTGTCGCTGGTTGTATTATGCCTCTAAATGTTCAGTTTTGTTTTGTTTGAATTTTGCGCAAAGCTACAGGTGGGATATCTGCGCTAGCCGTCCGTAATTTACCAGTATAAGACTAGAGGGAAGGCAGCTAGTCATCATCACCCACCGCCAACTCTTGGGCTACTCTTTTATCAACGAATAGTGGGATTGACCTCATATTATAACGCCTCAACGGTTGAAAGGGCGAGAATGTTTGGTGTGATGGAGAGTCGAACCCACGAACCTCGGATTACGAGTGAGTTCCTTAACCACCTGGGTATACCGGCCACCTCTAAATGTATCTTCATACGTGGAAATAATTTATTTTATAATGTAAAACGAGACGTTTTAAATAAGATTATTATTTTTGTATAAAAGTGTCAATAAACTAACTGACTGTCGATAAACTCTAATTTCATTATAATACAGATGTTATTCTTTTGTAATCCTTGAATTCCACAAAATGCTATTGTTTTAACTAGTCGGTAAAAGTATATATATAAAGTGTAACGAGTTATGAGATCCCTTGATTATATTTCACATAAATTCAACCTCATTTAGTCCGGCATGGCCAGGTGGTTAAGGCACTCGACTTGTAATTAAGGGTTGCAGATTCAAATTCACATCACACCAAATATGTTCGCCCTTTTAGTCGCGAGAGCGTTATAAAGTTACGATCAATCCCACTATTCGTTGGTAAAAGAGTAGCCCAAGAGTTGGTGGTGGGTGGTGATGACCAGCTGCTTTTCTTCTAGTTTTACACTGCTTAATTAGGGAGGACAGCACAGAGAGCCATGAATTAGCTTTATGCGAAATTCAAAAACAAACAAACAATCAACCACATTTCTCGTTTACTGCTAGATATGACACGTATGATGTTGAATTATGTATATTATGTTACGTAGTTTTATTTGGGATAAAATAATTATTATGACTCTTTAATTAGATCCTGCCGGTAAGGTATGTTTAATTAACCTCTTAAACTGTATATAGCTTATAGACACAGCATGCTAGGAAAGCCTACTATTTTTCAATATTCTAAAGTCGAACCACCTAGACCACGAAGATCAAAATAGTTCTTGGAATTAATTTTAACACCTTGCTTTTTTTTTGTTTATTTATCGCGCATGATTAAATGAATTTGCAGTAGTTTGTGTCTTTGTCTGGGTGTAAACACTTGTCGGAAGCTTTAATAGTATGTAAAATGACGTAAATGCTCACTGGAATGTTTAATTTTAACAATTCTGTTGCATTTTGTTTTCCAAGTTTAAAATTGTAAAGGACAGGGTGGTAACATCACAGCGTGATTTCGCGTGCGATTCAAGTTGTCGGAAAGTAGCTTATATTATTAACCAAAAGAATTAAATGTATATCAATTATTAGAATGAATTGAGGCGTATTGGTTCTTATGTCTTGACTTATTTTTTCCTTGAATCCAGAGAATGAAGGAATTGTCGCAGATGGAGATTTATTTACAGATGATCGGAAATGTACCATCAAAAGTAATACTGATGAGCATACGGTGAATACAGCGCAATTCGAACTGTTCATGAGTCTTGTCTGAGAAACTGTAACACTAAATGCAAATTGTTTTTTCTCAGGGACGCCCTCGGGTGTTGATTTAAACGTGTTGTTTTCGTGTTCGTTGTTCCATAAACAAGTATATTTTATTAGTATTCATAATAAATGTAACTTCACAGGTACTTTTCATCTGTTGACGAAAACATGATTTTTTAGTTTGTTGTCCTTTAAATACGCATCAGGCTACAATTAAAGAGGACATGTACAAACGAAATGACGAAGACAAACGTAAAAGTTCAATCAAAAGATCAATCAACGTGAAGATAGCTTAATTAAACGCAAGATAACATGTTTGTTAAAATGCGTTCGTATAAAGAACGATGAACAAGAAAACAATAGATTTTAATGAATCCAAGAAGATGTTTCTATGAACGAACGTGCTTCATAATAAACGAGCAAAGCAGAAATAAAGGTATTCGATTTCCTTCGCTCCTCATTCAGGCATTGCTATTCAACAAACATCGTGCTCTTCATATTGATTATGTTTTCCAACATCTGGCGCTTATCAAAGTAAGCAAATTAATCAGTTGATTTCAACGTAAGAAACTTTATTTGATTCTAAGATCTATCAGAAGGTTATAGACAGGGAAACCAGTGCTTGTTTTGCTGAACAAAGCAAGGCTCGGCATGGCCAGAGTGTTAAGACACTCGACTCGTAATCCGAGGGTCGAGGGTTCGAACCCCTGTCAAACTTAACATGCTCGTCCTTTAAGCCGTGGAGGCGTCATAATGTAACGGTCAATTCCACTATTCATTTGTAAAAGAAGAGTCCAATAAGCCTAATAGTTGGCTGTAGATAGGGATGACTAGCTGCCTTCCCTCATGTCTTACACTGCTGAATTACGGACTGATAGCGCAGAGAGCTCTTGTGTAGCTTTGCGCGATATTCAAAAGAAACTGAACAAAGCAATGAATTATTAACGGAATTCATGACAGAAAAATAATTATGATATCACTTTATGTTTTCACTGACACTTTTTTCTAACATATTTCGAAAGTCCAGCAGTAAGTTTTATAGTGTTAAGCGCTTGGATCCGGGACGGACTTTTTCGCGTTGATATATCCACAGCTAACGCAGCACATTTTCTTTTAAACTAGGACATGGAATTCTAGTGTCACCTGTGTACAAGACTTCCACGCATCCTACGTTCTTGAAGTAATGCACACTTATGGGTGTTTTACTTCACAGTCTCTAGTTCGGTCTTTCGTATGTTACGTAGACTTTATCAGCACATTACAGTTTTTACTAATAGCCTGTACGTAAACGAAGCAGAGTCTAAGAGTTTAAGCAAACTCTGGAAGTAAAATTTTTCTCATAGGAAAAGTCCGGTAATTGGAAGGAACGTCTCGGGTTATGTTCAATGAGATACTCCCAAGAGAACGGCTGATTTGAGACATTATTGAAATACAAACCCCAAAAGGTTTAGGGACCCGTTACAACTAAAATCTTACAAATATCTAAACAAGTCAATATCTCTATGCCTCGTCGGGTCACAATAGAGAACCTAGAATATTAATTCAGACATAATAATGAGGGAATTTTCTCCATTTTTCAGACATCTTATTTTCAACTTTAGCGCTTAGAGTATGACGTCACTAATTATGTTACCATGCAAATGGAGTTATTTAATTATTCTGTCTGGTTAACACGTATGTATTTATTTCTTTATAACAAGGCAGTGTCATTATGACTTAATATAGGAATGTTTCTATTACTTTTCATTTGTTAATAAGGAATGCGTGGCTTTATTTAGAATTTATTGCCCCAACTAATGTTTTTAGGGAAACGATTGGCATTAGTTGTAAGCCCATAGCACTTCGCTAAACTAATCTCACTCTATATGTACATACATAAAGTGTATAAGTGTCAATAACAATACGGTGCAACCTTTTCGAGTTTGTTTGGTCATTAAATTGTGTGTGGCCCCCCAGTGGCTCAGCGGTATATCTGCGGACTTACAACGATAAAAATCGGGTTTCGATACCCGTGGTGGGCAGAGCACAGATAGCCCATTGTGTAGCTTTGTCCTTAATTCAAAAACAAACAAAAAAAACAACATAAATTGTGTGCGTGTGTTTCGTATAGCAAAGCCACAAAGGACTATTTGCTCAGCCCACCGAGGGGAATCTAACCCCTGATTTTAGCATTGTAAATCCAGAGACATACTGCTGTACCAGCGGGGGGTATTAAATTGCCAATAAAATGGTTTTCTTAACGACTCTTGTTGTGTTTACTCAGACCTCCGATGAAAGGTCCAACCCACGTGAACCTTCTGATCTATTGATAATTACACGAAATATTTTTACACTAAAAATGTAATACAAAACTGTAGGAGGATGTCAGGTTAGTAACTTATTATCACAAATCGCTATAATTATTGCCTGTCAAATCAAGGAGTTTAATGAGAGAAAAGGTTAGTTAAAAACGGTGGAAAAAAATCTGACGTTCGTTTGAAGATTCTTCAATGATATTATAAAACGGTTATATAATTTGTAGCGTCATTTCAAATACGTGTGTTTCAATTAAAACATAATAAATTTCAAGAACATACTTTGAAATTAAATATCCAGATGCATCAAAGAACGTAAATAGTTGTTGCTCTGAAATGTTGACTTAATTTAAACGTTATTTTTTAGCGACCTTTGGTTTGTTTTTAATTTCGCGCAAAGCTACATGAGGGCTGTTTGCGCTAGCCCCTCCCTAATTTAGCAGTATAAAACTAAAGGGAAGGCAGCTAGTCATCACCACCCACTACTAACTCTTGGGCTACTTTTTTACCAACAAATAGTGGGATTGACCGTAACATTATAAGGCCTCCACGGCTGAAAGGATGAGCATGTTTGGTTTGACAGGGGGTTCGAACCCGCGCCCCTCGGATTACGAGTCGAGTGTCTTAACAACCTGGCCATGCCAAGCCTTGCTTTTTTTAGCAAAACAAGCATGTCACTGTTAACGATATTTTCGGCCGTAAACCTTATAATACCTCATGAGATTCAGCGATCTAAGGAGGTATATGTCAGTCCTAAATCCACATACCATGTGAACAATGTATAATTATCTCTATAATCAATTGCGTAATAATAAAAATAACCACAATAGACACATGAAATAGTATAACCAGTAGTATTGTTAAAGAAATACATAAACAACATCAGTATAACCATGTAATAACTAAACCTTGGCCAAGTGTAGTCTTGCGATTAATCTTTGTTTGTTTCATTGATTCTCGCACAAAACTACTTAAGCCCTATATGGACTCGTCTTCACTAATTCAGAAATAATAATCAACACCACTCGATAACTCTTGGACTATTTTTCCAACACAAAGTGAAATTGACAGTCATATTATAACACTCCCATGGTTGAAAGGGTGAGCATTTTATATGACGAAATTCTGACTTGCAACAGGCATATTGTGAGCCGATTACCCTGAACACCAGACCGTGTTCAGTACACAGAACCATGAATTCATGGTTCTGTTGTTTGCGCCCCGCAATTTAAGGCCTTGAATGCTCTATAAAAAAAAATGAAATAAAATCCTGCTATTCGATTGGAAGAGTCCACCACCTGTTCGCAGATTTGTTGTTTAGTTGCCTTTGCTATGGTTTGTAATTCGGTATTGAGTACAGTTAGTGTACAAAGCCCTCTAGCAGATTCGGATGAAATTCAATATACAAAACGAAATTTTACAAAGCCATTTGTGAGAAGCCTTTCAGCCGATAGAAGCTCGTTAAATGTCTTTAACCTGCATATTTAGAAGAGCCTGACATCTGAGATAAGGTATTACATTATCTGTTACCGTTTAACTACGTTGTCAAGTAACATGGCCGTAGGTATAGTATAGTCAAGAGCAAATGTATGTTTATGATTTAAGTATAACTCAGGTAAATGTTATATACAAATAATGTAATAAACATAACACGAAGCATACTTAACACAGCCACTCAAACACTGACTGATATTAGTCTCTTTAAACCAAGAAGGTAATAATAAAACGTAAACACATACATTCCAAGAACGTTCAATATCAGTGTGGAATGGCTTGGTGGTTAGGGGCTCGCGACTCTCAATCTTTGGCTGGCAGGATCGAAAATCCGGAATCGAACATGCTCAGCCGCGAGGGCGTTATATGTGAGGATCCATTGCACTGTTCATTGGTAAAAGATTAGTCTAAAGGCTGGGCGTGTATGTTATCAGTGGACTGCCTTTCTTCTTGTCGGAAATTCAAAACTGGGTACGACAGCAAGTGATAAACAAAACAGATAATTTGATGATAATAATACGACTTTGAATTAACCTTTACTGTTTTCCTTGTGCCATTATAATAGCCACTATAAATTTGTTTTTCATATAATAAATTAACTTGAAAATAATTAATTTAACACATAATACTTTCATCTTTGGTTAAATTTACAGACAAACTATACTAATAAACAAAATGTACTTGCGTTGGGTCTCAGAAAAAAGTGTTATGTTTTAAGATTAAATAAAACCAAAATAATGAGTAATATATATTTTTATATATTGCTTTCCAAATTCATATGACATGTGTTACAGTCTACAGAGAAAATGATTCTTTTTTTGATTCATGACTTGCGCACGTTTTATTGGCATGAAGATAATATAAAGTCCAACGTTAAGCATCATCTATGCAACACCATTTTAGTGTTTACTGACTGAATGATACGCAACACCCTCTTATATGTTGGTGTGAGTTGTTAAAACTAGTCATTTCTCCAGATGGCATGCAGCCTCTTTTTGATATGAACAAGAAAGTGCTTACCACTGGAGCTTCTGATTCTGCCTTGCATTATGAAAAATCCAAATGGTTTTTGGGAAGGTCTTTTGATTTCTACTACTTGTGAGCTACCCTCATTACTCATAGTTAGCTGCCACCATATATCTCATCAGTGAGGGGCAGTGTGTCCATGATATTATCTTCTGACTTGAGGTGGCTATGTGTCGAGGTTTTAGGAATACACTGAGCAGCTGCCTGTATAATACAGTCAGTTACTGCTGCTACACAGTTGTATACTTATGGCTTACAGACAATGGTAGTTTGCATGATACAGCTTCCACTAAGGCATATGGGTCGGGTGGCATCAACCATAGCCAGTCTCTCTCAAAATTATGGGAAAATTATCACTGCCTTGTAGGTTATTGTCAACCCTCCATGAAAAATGGGAGAATCGTGAAGGAGAGCAAACTGGGAGAACAATAGTGGTAAAGGACTGACTAGATACACAATAATAAGTACAAGAACTGCTATTGAAAAGAGAAAGATTGTGATCAGAGAGCATACAATCTAAGGAGCAACCCCTCTCATCAATATCAGCATATCCCCAGAGGGAATGTTCATTTAAGTCCCCAAAGATTAAAAAAGGGAGACAGCAACTGTTCAATGAAAACATCAAGGGCTGATTGATCATAGGTATCTCCAGGAGACAGGTGGAGAGAACAAACAGTGATGGCACAACCCAAGGAAACACAGATGACTACAGCCTCCAAGGGTGTGTCGAGTGATAAAGACAGGGTGGGTACGTGTTAATAAGCCAACAGTGCCACCCCTCCATATACTCTTCCATCACACAGCCTGTCATTTCTGTACAAAGACAACTGCCAAAAAGTAACTGTATCAGCAGGTTTCAGAAATGTTTCTTGTTAGGAAACACATAGAGGAAGCTACAAAGCAATCAGTGGTTTGATGTCATCCACATTAGAATGTAAACCTCAACAGTTCCATTGTATCAACTGGCCATTTGTTATTTACGTGTAGGTGAATTGGGTGGTCAGCCCTTCTGTTTATGACCATGTTCTCTACTGTCGTTATTTGAGGGAGTTCTGTCGACCTACATGGATCCTGCACTGGCTCAAATGGGCAGGTCTATGTTGTTGGAAGAGATTTCCAGCAATTGAGAATATGAACGAAGGATCATTTTGTATCTTGGGGTGGAAGAAAAAAGATGTACCTGAGGAAATGCCCACACCCAGAACCAAAGTGGATCTTGGGGATTGCTGGAATGTATGTAAGGGACAGAGATGGGTGTTGACTCTGATTCATCAACTTTTTAACTATAGAGGTTAAAAGACTTTTCATTTGGTTTGAGAACGTTTCTTTTGGAAACACAGAGAGATCTGGTACTTGGTTCACCCAAGCACAAGTGGACCAGCTGACTGACCCAAAGTGGGCCACCCCAAAGCTGCCTGTCTACAGGAATTCAAGGCCAAAATGGTGAGTTGGGGTTGGACTCCTCAACCACCAGGATCCTTTCCTTCCCTTCATGGGAAGGATAGATGTTTAGATCCCAGAGAAGGCAAACTGAAAAAACAGAACCATTCCTGGAAGGTCCCCTCACCACATTCACAATGAGGGGCCTTTTATGAAAGAAAACTTCAAACAAATATTACTACGGCAGCTTCATGACACTTAATAAGATGCATGTACAAATGATCATTAAGATACTGAACCAACATAACCCAACATGTGAACATGACTAGAGAGTATGGCTGTAAAATATTTGTCACTGAGGTGGTCTCAGTGATTTATAATAATCTCATGTTCTAGTTTCACTGTAATTACCTGTAGTATCTATTTTATTTTAACTTTTCCTGTACACAATACTATGTAATCACATATGGCTGAAAATAAGTAATAAGTGTGCTGAATTCATAAATCTAAAATGTATTGTTCAATGAATTTTTTTGACATGATTTTATGATGTATTCAGAGTATTTTACACTAAGGTGTAAACAGGCATATCAAACTGTAACAATAGAATAAAATGTACTCACTGGGAATCCCCTGATTACAGTTCTCACAAATATAAAGCGTTAGTTAACCTTAAAATGGTAAACTGACTCTGGTTCTTAGTCTTGTTCTCAGATTTTACTCACTATTCATATCACATTACAATTAGTTGTGAGAGCAAATATCCACTGACAATATTGTTCACAAAGATTTATGGTCTGACAACCCTACAGATATAACTATAGTATAGAGATGTTGGGATGTTTGAATACTAGTTTAAATAATTGTTAATGTTACATAATAAATTACTTTTCATTTTGTAATGTTAATAAAGACTATACACACACACATGTGGGCTCACTGCAAAACTATAAAGCTTACCTAACGATAAATATTATAATGAGTAATTTGAAATGTGAAAGAAACTGAAGAATGAACAAAAGGTACCATAAAAAGACAAATAGTTTCAAGAACATGTCTACAAATTCAGAAATTAACATTATTCGAAGTCAACATATATTGCAAAGTTGTGTATAGAATTCAGAGGCAATTATTAAACATCTCTACAAACAACAAATTATGGCAATGTAAACGCAATGTGTACTTGTTTTACTTACCATTCTGGGAAACTTTCTAGCATTTAAGCAAGCAATGATGGATATATAAATTCCTGAATATTATAAAGAATTATATTTTAGCTGCACAGTTTATACACTTACTTGTACAGTACCAAGGAAGTTATCAAACACCCTGTATGCTTCACAGATGATATTACCTGGTGTAACATGGAGACCTACAACTCAAACTACCCATTCAAAAACACTCCAAACATTCTTTATGTCATTTTTCACCTTCATACCAGCGATAGAGCATATTGTAATCAGAGAGGTACAGTTAATCAACTTCTGATTCTACATTTGTTGCTAGTTTATGATACACTTTGATAATGTTTAAATACCTCTTTTATGTGAAATATGCTATTCTAATACAAAAGTCCAAAACAAAACTTTACTATTAAGAAAATAATACACTGGGATAACAAAAGGGTTGATATGGATTTACAACAGTTAGCTTTTGCTGATACACTATAGTACCAGGATTTACAGAGAAAGCAGTAAAATAAATACAAAAAAATACCTAATTTATTTATAAACATTTTCATTTTATTTGGAAAAAAAATCAAAGGCCGACATATGTGTGTCAAATTAATACTTGTACTGTAGTTTTAGACTAAGAAACATGTGAATGAACCATCATTTACCTTTAGAAAAGTGGTCTGTAGAGCCAATGTAGTTTATCTATCAATACGTCCTTAAGATAACTCAAAGTAAGCAAAAATATTGTTCCAAAGTGTACACACTTCAAAAGATAACTATAATAACAAACTTTAATAACTAGCAATGTTTTCTAAATGTCTAATCATGTATTATATATATAAATAAGTATACACACATTCTTATATGTGAAAATATTATTAAACAATGAAACAAAGTTTTACTGAATAAAACAACTACATTAAATATTTCTTCAGAATTAGATTTTTTAACTGATATCTTTTATTATCACTTTTTGTGTCTGTTGAACATTCTACTTGTAAAAAACCTTTCTTTCCAGGTTTAACTTAAAACAAAACTCACTGAGTAGTTAGTACAATACCTCCATATGCCTGGAACAAGACAGGGTCTCCTTTACTATTGAATATCAATGTATTTTAAATATTCAGGATGATGATAGCTGTAAATGAGTAAAAACATATCCTGTAAAAAATATGAAAGTTTGATTGAACTTTATAAGAAATACAAGAAAAACTCTCACAACTACTTTATATAAAGGTAGAAATCTTAAATCATGATACCACCACTCCTTCTATTCATTTATCACCTTCAATATTTCTCTGTAGAACGTTAGAAAGTTCAGATGCATTCTGTTTATGATTTGAAAGAAGTAGATATGCTACAATCAATTATATTAAAATTCAAATTTTTTTGGTGGTTATTACAAACTAACAAAAGAACTGTGATAGACAAAATAAAAGAAGTTTTTTAAAAAATAAGGGACTATTACTTTCAATATTTCTTTATGAGAATAAGAACTTAAAACTTGTATATTATTAAGGGTCATTCCATGTCAAATCATCCAGATTTTGGAAAATTTTCCAAGTGACCACCTCAGAATGCCTTGAAAAATTCACTTGTGCTTATCTACCCATATAATTAAAAATTACCAAAGATTAGATCAATATCTCTAATAGTTTCTGATTTACAGCCCTGGAAAATTTAATTAATTTTTTTTTATTTTTGGCAAATTCATTTTTGGGCAACTCTTAGCTGCAAGAGTAATGGTAGTAGAAGGCTGAAATTTGCTACACTTACTGAATTAATCTCACAGAATTCAAAAATGGCCTCAAATCAAGTTTATCTCTCTTCGGTTCTGCACAATGAGACTGCAAAATCACTTGAAAACACAAAATTGTAAAAAACATTGGTTATGTAATAAGCCATAGCTCTAAGACTTGATATGATACAAAGCTGAATTTGATTTTCTAATTTCCTATAACTTATCAGTCGATAAATCAGCAATTGTTGTAATTAAAAGTATGTTAGATCTCCTGTAAAAAAATGTAGTTGCTTGCAACTTTTTACAATTTAGCTAAAAATCGCCCTACTTCAGATCACAGTTTGCCCATATCACCAGTTATTCAGCCTTTTCAAATTTTTACCATATATTCTTACATCTCTGAATATGATCTACAAAAACAATCAGAATGGTGTTCAACCTACTTTTTGAGTAATAATTTTTTGAAGTATCCTTTCACCATACGTTGTTTACTTGAAAAAAAAAAATTCAGGTGTGTTACTGTGTCCAAATATATCCATACAAATTTGAAATAATTTATGAATCCCATTGAAATATTCTAACCAGCCTTTACCATATATTCTTACATCTCTGAACATGATCTTCAAAAAATTCAAGGTTGTGTAAAAAAATAAATGATCAAATTTTAAGTGTCTTTGATATGTACCATTGGGCAAAGGACCACATTCAGGGCATTCAATTCTTTCTTGTCAATCAGAAATCAGTCCTGCAGAATTGTGTAAAGTTTGATCTACTTGAGCACTATGAAAAATGCAAAACTGTTGCAGGTATTAGGTCACATCATAGCTTTATTCTACCAACAAATTGTATATGAGAAGGTTATCAGATGATGATGTGTACACAGTTGTAACTGTTGGTAGTAACAGTGAAAGTGATGCTGCAGCAGCTCAAATAGGGTCTAATGATAGCAATGACAATTATCAGCCAGGGAAATATGTGGCATGCATATACCATCATAAAAGATAGATCAGATGAACATTCCGATATGTCAGTGTCATTTATGAAGAAATCAAGAAACAAACTGTTCTCATGTCCTGCAAGGTCACGTAAAGATAAAAGCTGGATTTCTTTCCAACATATTCTTTGTCTGATAAGTGCACCTACCATGCAAGGCAGTTATGCTTGCCACTATGTTCTAAGTCAAAGTGAACTCAACATAATCAAACTTGAATTTCAGAAATTTATTCAAGATGTCTGAACAAAGCAATGTTTATTTGATATTGTAAAGGCTAATTTATCACCAAAGCAGTTTTGAAACATTTCATTGTCACGAGTATTGCAGTTTGGTGTGACTATAATCTTTCTCAGTTATCCCCTGTTGTAGCACTGTGCTTTTTGTGTCTGATTTACCTTTGTATTTATTATATTGTGAATCTTAAACTCAGCCATATCTGCATAACTGTAATGCATACACAATATATTTGCATTGCCATGTGATCTAACTAGTTATGACAATAAACTTGTTCAGAAATGAATTAATTCTTACTTGTTTCGTACAACTTGTTTATTTAATATTGTGAAAGGCTGGTTAGAATATTTCAGTGGAATTCATAAAATTCTGACAGGTATTTTTCAAATTTGTATGGATATATTTGCACACAGTAACACACCTGAATTTTTTTTTTCAAGTAAACAACGTATGGTGAAAGTATACTTTAAAAAATTATTACTCAAAAAGTAGGTTGAACACCATTCTGATTGTTTTTGTTGATCATACTCAGAAATGTAAGAATATATGGTAAAAATTTGAAAAGGCTGAATAACTGGTGACATGGTCAAACTGTGGTCTGAAGTAGGGCTATTTTTAGCTAAATTGTAAAAAGTTGCAAGCAACTACATTTTTTTACAGGAGATCTAACATACTTTTAATTACAACAATTGCTGATTTATCAACTGATAAGTTATAGGAAATTAGAAAATCAAATTCAGCTTTGTATCATATTAAGTCTTAGAGCTATGGCTTATTACATAAACCAATGTTTTTTACAATTTTGGATTTTCAGGTGATTTTACAGCCTCAGAATGCAGATCCTAAGAGAGATAAACTTGGTTTGAAACCATTTTTGAATTCTGTGAGATTAATTCAGTAAGTGTAGCAAATTTCAGCCTTCTACTACCATTACTCTTGCAGCTTTAAGCAGCCAAAGTTGCCCAAAAATGAATTTGCCAAAAATAAAAAAAAATTAATTAAATTTTACAGGGCTGTAAATCAGAAACTATTAAAGATAATGATCTAATCTTTGGTAATTTTTCATTCTGTGGGGGTCACCTGCAGCCCCCTGGATGATTTGACATGGAATGACTCTAATATTTCATTTATTAACTATGTTTTGACATTACAATTTTTGTGTGTCCATTGATAATACCATAAATAATATAAATTTTGAACACATAACACTGTAAAGGGTTGTAAAACGTACAAGTTGACCTACATGATACAAAAGTAGATATTTTAATACAACACAATAATGTTAAATTGACAAGTTTTATTTTGATTATCTTTTATGTCAATTGAACATCAAGATATAGCCTACATTTTAACTTGAATCTATAAGGCATGATTAATACTCTTGCATTAAGTTTTTATACTGAATTTAGACTTGCTTGATGTACAGTGTGGCCTGTAAATCCCTACCCATCCATATTTTGTTATATTACATTCAATAATACTAATGATGAGTTGAAGGAAGCTGTTACTGCAGCATTTGGAACAATAACCCCTGCTATGTTGAGGAAAATGTCTCATAGAACATTGTGTCGCATAATATTATGCACCGAGAATGAGGGACAGCACACAGATACACTGGTTACATGAGATATATGGATGGGTAGGGACTTACAGGCCACCCTGTGTAAAATACAAACTGAGATAGACTATAGCTAAGTTGTTCCATGAAAGTTACAGTCCTACTCATTATTTAAAATGACTATTTTTAGTTTAATTTGTGTATTTGTAACATTCCCCCTTAATACTTAAAATAATAATAATATATTTATAACAGTTTTTAAGCCTATGTGTATAGGTTGATTTCACATATCATGAGGTTTTACAGAGTTACATTCAAAATTTAATCAAAAACATTATTATCAATTTATGTTAATAAATGTGGTGTCCAAACATTAGTTAATAAGTTAAATTTTAATACTACAGAATATTTAATTTCTCAATTTCGAAAGCAAATACTTAAATAAACCCTTAATCTTTGCTTCTATGTATCACACGACACTGGTTTGCTCAAAATTGCTCATTTAAACATTCTCAAGCCCTATCTGAGCTCCTTATATTTAATAAAAATTAAAAATGTTTGCTAAATATATTGTTGAGACAATTTTAAAGCTTCCAATCATCTTGATATACAGAAATATAAATCATAAAGTCAAACCCTTCTATCAGATACTGTCTTTCACAAAAAAGAATGTTTGCTACAATATTATTAAAAACACAAACAGAAAGTTTAAATTTACTGCATAGTGTATAATGTTATCTCACTGTGGTGATAACTTTTGAATTGTTCAGTCTACAGAGTCACAGATGATATCACTGTATTCACCTTAAACATGGTTTGTACATTATTTTAAAGCACTTATAGTTTATTTCAAAGGGCTGTTAAATTATAATAGTTACAGGACATTGTATTATTTGTGTATGTTGATATTTTGTGTTCTAAAGCTGAATATTTGAAATTCAGTAAAGTGCTAACCACAATCATGCCAATATTATGAGTAACTTTTTATCAACCTTCAAATGCCAAAAACAAAATTACATGGCCCACATGTAAGCACTAAATTCCTTTTTGTATGTATGTTTTTTACTTATTGTTATAAAAATATATAAAATGTAAAAACTGGATCATAGCAAGTTATGTAAGAAAACAAGAATTAAATAGAAAACAAAATAAAACCATTTCTCACCAAGATAAGCAAAAGAGTTGTACTTGAATTATGTATGACAATAGTTTGTTTACCTTAGCTCGAGACATGTCTTTGGCTAAGTGGTTTCTCATTTTATTTTAGCAGGGTTAGTAGCCAAACAGTTCAAAGAACAATAAAATGATACAATTCAATGATGACAGGTGTTATAAATAATTATAATCTTCTACAACAATTTGTAGTCATTCAAGAAGAAAAAAAAAAAAGAGTACCTTAAACTTGTTTCATTTTTTGTGGTGGTTACAAGGTTGGTCAAAGAAACCAAGCTCATATGGTATTATGGTTGAGAAAACAGCAGATAAAATATAGGTTTAGACATAAATATAATTTTATAATAACTCAGAAGGTTCCAGAAGTTATGTGTTCAGTCTAATTAAACTGTGCATGAGGCTGACCAAATTCAAAGACAAATATTTAGTAGAAATACTTATGTTAAACATTCTAAATTTCTTTCGTATACAATATGTTTACTAAAAGTGTACCTATATCTGCAAAGATATGTTAAGTAAACTTAGAATTAAAAGTAGTTATATTAAATGTTCAAACACCTGTTCTAAGTTTTAATGTTAGTTGATACATTACACCTTATGGATTGTGAGAAATTTATTGTTATATTAGATTACTGTTGTAACTGTTATTAGAACCTCAACTGTTCTGTGGTGAAGAATATTCATGAGTTTATTCAGGATTTTTTAAACATAAGAAACTTAACAAGCCATTTTTAAAATAAACACATAAAATGCTTTTAACAATTCTTTGATTATCTCATAAAATTACAGTTGTGGCTGCTTGTTTCAACACCCAGTGAATAATTATGCAAAATGTTATAGTAATGTTCAAACACATCTATTTCTTCTTTTGAAATATATAACTGATTCTTTTTGATGAAATTATTATTTATAATACTGTATGATGAAAATCACTATGTAACATAGTTATTTACTAGGTTGTTTTATATACCTCTTTGTAATAGTTAACCATCAGTCAGTCTTCATGCATATAAAAATAGTTAGGCTAAGGACCCTATGTTAGATCACTAGGTTAAAAGATTTAGTTCAGTTAAAAACATCATTTAATGTATCAAATATAATACAAAGAGGTAGTATTTATCTCACTCAATACATAAAATGTATTTATTATGTACACATAGTAATTTGTGTAGCAGCTGTTTAAAAAAAACATTTTACAAAAAACATTGAAGTCATGCTCATATAAGTGGATGAACAACACAGTCACCAACAACAAACAAGTCTGATAGAGTAGTTGACACAACAAATGTCAACAGCATGTGTAAAATTTAGGACCATACTGTTGAACACAGCAAGTAACTATCAAAAACATAAAATCCAACAGCAAAACACCCAGTGGGCAAACTATACACCAATGCAAGTATCTAAAGTATGTGTAAAAATACAACAGCAAATAACCTGGTAAACAAACTGTTTTTTACAACCAATTATTAATTATAAAGGTCTATCAATTATGAAAACATTTAACAGAATAGAACCTGACAGGCAACCTATTTTCTACAACAAAGGTCTATTGATTATGTAACACTTAGCAACAGACACCAGATAGATAATCTATTTTCCACAACAGAACTTTATAGACAAGTAAAATTTAACAATAGACAGCTTGCTAGACATGGCATTTGGCACAGAGAAAAGTAACTGAGTATTTATTTGCCACAATACACAACAAAAGCCAGTGATCTACTTCCAATTGTTTATAGTGGTATTGCTTTGAACTTTCAGTTATTTACTTTTTCTATCCAAGTGAGGTGATGATACTATCTGGTTTCAAGAATAATATATACCTAGAAGTAGTAACCAGCAACCATAAATTGTGAATCTTCAAGATTTAGTAGTTGAATGAAAACAAACTACTGGTGATGACTGGGGATCAAAATTGTTTGTAAAAAGGTTAGTTTCATTTGTTTATAATAAATATATACACACAAACACACATATATTGTGTTTAGCTGTATATTTCACATACATACAACTTAAAATTAAAGTTGTAACATTTAAAAAACAGTAAGTTGTTGACATGTCTTTTAATACACAGTACAGACTTCATACTTTACAGTTTTAAGTGCAGTGTTAGTATAAGTTTATATAACTTGCAAAATACATCATCAAATAAAGTGATAAAGATCTGTGACATTTAATTCAATCTCATAAAAGACTGAATTATTTTCTAGCAAATATCTGTAGATATAAACTGAAGTCCTATTTAACCTACCACTAACAACTGAGATGGTACCTGTAAAACTACCTACATGGACAAGACTTCCCATCACCTGTCAATACATACCTTGGAACACGTGAAAATTTCTAACAAAACTAGAGTTTAAACTCCGCCTAACTTTCCTATATATTCTTACAATGAAACATAATCATCAAAATCCATTTCCTTAAAAGATTTTTAATTATAACTTAAGGATGTAGTGACAACAAACAGTTGATGAAAGAAAGTTTACACACTGTAAGTGAAAGTTCAACTCCCAATATCAATTCAAACTAATTCCTCATGCATTTACTTCTTTATAAATTAAAAGTTTTATAACTTCCTAAACACTGTATCTTTATATTAATATTTATAACACTGTTTATTGTATGTTTATATTAACATTCATAACACTGTTTACTGTATGTTTATATTAACATTCATAAAACTGTTTATTGTATGTTTATATTAACATTCATAACACTGTTTATTGTATGTTTATATTTATAACACTTTATTGTATGTTTATATTAATAATAATAACACTGTTTATTGTATGTTTATTGTATCTTTATATTAATATTTATAACACTGTTTATTGTATCTTTATATTAATATTTTTACTAATTATTGTTTGATTCATTAATTTTATTTATTTGCTGAAGATAAAATATGTGTAATTCAAAACATTCATTACAGATGTTTACATATGTTGCCATGGCTCTACTGTTCATCGTCAGTTTTGTTTCTATGTTCTGATTGCTGGAAAAAGGTATTTTTATGTAAGATGAAAATGAGCAAAAACAAAACACACATCATCGTGTTAAGTAACAATGAAAGCTTCTTAATTACTTAAACCAACAAGTTCCACTGTACATACTGAACACATATTATCAGCTCAATCAAACCCATCAACTTGAGTATCTCTTGTACTCCAGGTATAGATAACACAAAAACAGTCAAACAAGCCTTACTATTGTGTAATAAGTAAACATTTCTAATCTATTCTTTATTGCTGAGTCACAGAAACTGAAATGAGTATCACAATATTTAGACCAGTCAGTAAACATGCAATATCTGAAGATGTAATTTCAAACACTAGTAAACAATATTTAAATCAACATAAGCCATTGAAATTTGTAAAAACAAAATGATAAGTCAATGTGACAAACCTTATAATTTATTATAATTGTAAGTTTACAACTAAGTTAAACATCCCAATGTTTAATAATACAAAGTGTAGAGTATTTCATATTACATGTAAAGCATGTCATGTAAGCATGTATTAATGTAAAGCTAAATTAAAATAACGTTACTCACAAATATAAATACTGCATCAAAAACAGTTCTAGAATACATTACTTTTTATATATGTAAAAACAGTTGGTATGGATAGAGAAAACTCCAGCTTCACTCCTCTACAGTGTTTATATGTAATAAAAATATGCTGATAACGTTTTATAGACGACATAAAAATACTTACTAATTAATATAAAGTTTACACACATACGTTGTAACATATTTTTACTGCTTACTTTCTTTATGTAGAACTTTCATAATTTCTATAGCACTTATCACAACATTAAAAATGTGTAAGTGTTGATTATCATAGGTTTTGTACCATGTTATTTATATTAAAGTTAAGTTCACTGATTTTAACTAATGATTGATAAACTTAACAGTCCTAGTAACGTCCTGTTCTACATACTCAAATCTATATACATGTAAATATTAATGTGTGGGTACACATATTAAGGTACTAATACAGGTAACTATGAACAGAAATTTATTATATCAGTGAAATACATTTTTGTAACTTACACCTTTTCACGTGAATCATAAAATAATAATGTTAACTATTATTATATTTAGTACTCACATAGATGGTCACGTACAACTCTTTCAAACAACTCAGCAACACTTTAGCTTCAGACATGACAAGTTTGGACTCATCAGTTAATTAATCCACTCATAGGTCTAAAGAAGTAGGATACAATAAAATATATAATGAACATATCAGAATCCATAAGACTTTGTTAACTACTAGAAGTTAGATTAAGATATAATTTAATGTTCATGTTTAAAGTTCAGTTTAATTCATGCAGAATAATAAGTAGATAGTACTGACTAACTACTTTTCTATAGAATGAAAACTCTGAATATCTTAAGGTGAACAAAAGGATCAGATCATGTTTAAGATCCATAATTATTTTTTGTAAGTATACTGTGTAAGTTATTGTAATTTGTGTGGATATAAACTGACCAGTAACCCTCAAACAAAAGACAAAGATTATTTTGAACCCCTTAAGAATTCATGGAATGTTGACAGAGCTAATAAAAATTAAATTAACACAACATTTGTTTTGTTTAAAAATTACTTTTGATGTTAAAATGGAGTTCAAGTAATTATTACAAGCAGTAAAATAATGTGTAATGGACCTATCAAATGATCTTTAATCAGGTCTATTTCTTTCTTTGGTGTTTTAGAATATCATTAATTCACAAACCATTTCACAGTTTATGAAACTTATCCCAATCACAAATCTCTATCATCTCTATCTATTCAGATCTCTCCTTATCAGTAATGGTTTACTTTTATTCCTTGTTTCGTTATGTACAAAACAGTACTCTCACCATCGCTTTTACTATTAAGTAAACATTCTGAACTGAGTTAGGATTCCACACTGTTACCCCATCAGAAATGAGTCATTCTATTGACAACACAATTGTCTCTTCATACACTTGAAGAGTGGTATCTTCACATCATATAGATATGCTACTTGCTACTGTTGTTATACTTTGAAACAAGAATTACACTTTATGTTATATTTCCAGCGAGTCACTGTGTTATCACATTACAACTGATTCATAACTTGTATATATCACTGAATGACAATGTTTAATTTGGTATAAATATCTCTTTCATATAGATCCATTTCATTTTACTTGTTCTGTGTTAATGTTTGTTTAGTACCTGGGTCTACACAACCTGATGTATTAAGAACAAGTAATGTGACATTAAAAACATATGCAATAACTGTATATGTACTGTTACTTAGTTTACATATGTATTGCACATTCTTCTGGTGTGAATAGGTTTAGTTTTCGTATGTTATCCACTGTATTATTACAGTAGCCAAATTACTGGGTTGTTACTTTAGTAAGGAAAATTACCATGTATATTACATTGTTATAGGGTAGTGACCAATTTGCTGAAACACACCATGACTATAACCTTTTTTACATTTTAATAATAGATCTTTTCAAGCAGTATTGTGCTCTTTGAACTGATAGCTCTATGAACATAGAAATGGATGAAGCAAAAGTTCAAAAAAAGATCTCAAAATGAGAAAAATATTGATCTGGGGTCAGAACACACATATCTATCTTCAACAACCATCCAAGTGTGCCAGAAAGCAAAAAAATGTTATTTGTTCATGTAATGATGTAACTGAGGTTCTTGGGGGTGGATTATCTATCATCAACTCTCATTTCCCAACATAAATATGGAGTAGGCCAAAGAAAGGCTGGCCAAGGCAGTTTGGAATTGACAGACCCTGTGACTAAATCAAGCAAGCCAACAAGATATTGAGGATATGTATATGTGGAAGTACGCATCAGGCATATATATAAAATCAGTTCATACTGTCTGTTTTGGGACAACAAACAACAAGGAATAGAAGCTGAAGCTGAAATGGTCCACAGATTCTACAGTACTTTGGAAATAAGGTCCTGATTTCCTTCTGACAGAAAATGGCAGAATATGGGTTTCCCTAAGAGAGGGAGAGGAACAGGGGAATATTGAGACAGATGAGAAGGAAGGGAGTATAAGGAAGACTGGAGATGAAATGACTCCACTCAAGACTCCAGTGACTAAGATAACCTCCAAAACAGGTTTCTGTAAAAAAGGAGTCATATGTAAATGTGCACATCTCTTGAAGATGAAAGGAATAAAAACATCCATGTCAAAAGTGAATTCTGCCCAACAACACCAGAGCTAAGGAAAACACATGGGCTAATGTACACAACAACAGTGAATGGCCACTTTCATAAAAAACCTCCAACAGGAGAATGATAGATAGCACC
Source organism: Tachypleus tridentatus (assembly GCF_004210375.1). Lineage (NCBI taxonomy): Eukaryota > Metazoa > Arthropoda > Merostomata > Xiphosura > Limulidae > Tachypleus > Tachypleus tridentatus. The sequence continues at coordinate 248,214,185 of NC_134837.1, read as the reverse complement.
AGATAAAAAGTGAATGACAGGGAGGTAACATAGGAAGGAGATTAAAGATAAACAAAGATGCAGTATCTAGATGTTAAACCTAAACTGGGATTAAAGAATCCAACTGTTTAGAATCCAAAGAAGAATTTGAATCCCAGTGATATGCCTAAGCATGAGCATGGTAAGATATCAGACAAGGGAAGGTACACAAGCTCTTCAGTAAAAAAATGTAAGTAGTGTAACAAAAGATAGTTTATAGAACACAGAGGAAGAGAACAAAACATAAAAAAGCTTGTCTATGTCTTTATCTTCTTGTCCAACATCCCTAGGGTGAGGAACAAAGACTGAGAGTCAGAAGAACCCACAAACTGCAAGAAAAATTCCATATCTCTGTAAATAAGTGTCAAAACTCCTCTGCAAAAGATGTTCACTTGTGATCACAGCAACAAATGGTTTATCTAAGGTAGTAGTTGCAGATGAAGTCATAACAATAAAATACAAGTTCATAGCTAAATATGAAATGAGTGTATAACTCAAGATGAAAAATTTTAGTAAACACAAATACTCAACTTGCACATAACTGCTTTTAGACTATTAAAGTTGGAAGTTAAACACCAAACTAAGTTCAAATCTATGAAGCAAAGTTAAGCAAAATTTCAAAACTCACAGCATAGCAAAAAATAAGTCTAAACACTTAGAAAAATGATGTGTGATTTAAAAAACAAATGCATGGTGAGGATACATATGTTACATATGTGAAGAATAAGTATTCCCCTAAGAACTGCTTATTTCTAAATAAATACAACATGAACTATAATTAAATATTGCCATAATAAATATTAATGCTTTGACTTAAGATACTAACAATTTGTCTAGCCTTTGAAATTTTGTTTTCATCAATTAATACTGTTTGGAACACCTGCAGATTTTATAATATTGTTACAGAATTAATTTAACATGATATTGAAGTTAAGTGGTTACGTTTAACTGTTATGTGTATGTAAGTCATCTTACCAGTAATAAGAACAATCTGATGAAATAATAATCAGTGATGTCGAGAAAACCCACTTGTAGATATATATATATATATGTAAAAACAATTTTATTGACATCAAACAGTCAAACTTCCCAGGTAAAATTAAAAATTTATATTTTCCAGAAACACCTAAAACAACATTTTAAACGATTTTTTCAGAGACTTTTCTCACAAAACCATCAACATAATTTCACAAAACAGACAGTTAAAAATAATCTTACAAAAAGAGACCGTAATTCTATTAAAAACCTAAAACAAGACAAAAACATAAAAATTCTAAAAGCAGATAAAGGTAATGCTATAGTTATAATGAATACATTCAAAACATGAAGAACATCCTATCAGACACAAACAAATTTAAACTAATACACACAAATCTTACAAAGACACAAGAAACGCAACTGAACAAATTACTACTAAAAATTGAAAAAAGCCAACACAATTTCACAAACACTTTATTCCTACCTACGCAAAACCGACTCACGCACACCACAAATATACGGCATTCCCAAACCTCATTAACTAGATTGTCCATTACGACCAATAATGTCCACATATGAATCGTTTAATTACAATCTTGGTAAATACATAGCATGGGCATTCTCCAAATATGTAACATCAGCCAGCTCATTCATCAAAGACTCTTTTAATTTCAAGTCTAATCTAAATCAACTTAATCATAAAGCCTTAATGGCCAGTTTCGATGTTATATCCCTCTTTACAGAAGTTCCAACCACTGAAGCCTGCAAGATAGCCATAGAACTCTATATCCGAGACCCTAACCCAACTATAGACATTCTCAACAACCAATTAGCAACCCTCATAGAAATCACCACGATAAAGACAAACTTCATGTTCAACAATCACAACTATATACAAACAAATGGCCTAAGTATGGGAAACCCAGTATCACCAGTTCTAGCCAATATTTTTATGACATAAGTTGAAACACAAGCAATTAACACAGCATTACATCCACCACTATACTGGTACAGATATGTAGATCACACGGTTGCGGGATCACATCTACAGAACACACACTTAATTTTTTCAGTCACATTAACGCTATACATCCCAACATCAACTTCACATGTGAACAAGTGGGAAGCAATCAAATATCATTTCTTAACCTCAAAATTACAAGAACCGATACACAATTTAAAACAGCAATCCACCGAAAAATCACCCATACTGGAGTATACATTCCTTGGGACTCAGCACATGAAACAAAACAAAAACTCAATATACTAAGAAACCAAATAAACACAGCCATAAAACTATGCTCACCAGATAAAATGAACGATGAATTAGACAAAATAAAACAATACTTCATCAACATCAATAAGTTTCCTCTACAAACCGTAGAAAACATTATACGCACACACCTAGACATAAAGCAAAATCAACCAACTAAAGTAAATATATCTCACGATTCAAAAATCACGAAACCATATACTGCTGTATACCATATATTCCCGACATCAGCAGACAAATAACCAACATTTGGCAAAAACTAGTAACTAAATATGAGATTCCAGTTAATAACTCCAGTTCAAAAACCAGGCACAAAACTGAGGTCTATACTATGTAAAAACTACACTGACAAACACCACACCAACATTATTTATAAAATACAATGTGATAACTGCCACGACTTCTATATTGGAAAAACAAGTAGAAAAATGGAAACCAGATTTAAAGAACATAAAAGTCACCTTCACACGTTTTCGAACACTGCAAGTCAAATAAACACAACACAACCATAGAAAATACTCAAATACCAAATAAAGAAACAAAGATAAACAAATGCAAAATTAAAGAAGCCTTAATTATACAACAACTTAAGCCCAAAATAAACCAATACAAAGGAACACCTTTATATCTATATTAAAATATAATATAATAAATAATAATAAAAAAAAATAATATAAAATTGTATATTCAACATCTAAGCCCGCTCTCTACATTCTGACACTCATTACACAACCCCTTTCAAACACGTGGTCAGCTTCTGGTCAGTTACCTCTCTCTTTCTTTGTGAACCTGACGATGACTGAAGAAGGTCGAAACGTTGTTCACTCCTCTACGTAAAAACTTTTCTCAACCCAAATGAGCCGTTTTTACATATATAAGGACAGTCTTTGAAATCCTTTGATCATAACTCATATGAACTACTCAAAGAGTTTTATAGGCTTTCTAATTAATTTTGTTGCTAACGTTACTTGTTTGTTTGTTTGTTTTGGAATTTCGCACAAAGCTACTCGAGGGCTATCTATGCTAGCCGTCCCTAATTTAGTAGTGTAAGACCAGAGGGAAGGCAGCTAGTCATCACCACCCACCGCCAACTCTTGGGCTACTCTTTTACCAACGAATAGTGGGATTGACTGTCACATTATAACGCCCCAACGGCTGAAAGGGCGAGCATGTTTGGCGCGACCGGGATGCGAACCCGCGACCCTCAGATTACGAGTCGTACGCTTTAACAGGCTTGTCCATGCCGGGCCACTAACGTTACTAGTAGTGTTGTTATAAGTGAATTAATCCATGAAAGTAATATATTTATCACTAGTGTTAGTAAAGATCTAGTTGTAACCCTACAACATCTTGAATCTGTTTCTGATCTGACTAGCAAATTCTCAAAGTATGGATCAATATACATTTAAGTCGAAATCTTCTCAAACAATGATTGTAAAATGTTTAACACAGAACATTGAAATTTGACACATTTCTCTCTTCTCCTATGAACACCAGTACTGTTTGTCAATTATCACATGTTAATGTTTGCATGTGTTTTAAGAATAAATTTCCAACAGTAAAAATTACGGTATATTAAACACATTTTTAAAAATAAACATAATCAATTAATTATATTGAAGTGACATGTCAGATAACATCCTTTACCATGCATAAATTTCTTTGCACTTTCAAAGTGCAAAACAAGGAAGCTGAGATTTCAATGGTAGTACACTACATGTGTTAGTGTCATGTAACATTCATTAAATGTATTAAATTTACATATAAAAATCTCAGTAAGCTACCACGATACCCCACGTTTATAATGAATACAGGGTGGATGAGTTCTAAAGTATTTCAATCCAAGAAAGTTGATCAGCTAATGGATAATCCAAGCTTAGCCAAGAGTATGTTGAATAAAAAGGTGAAATTACACTATGATTAAGATGTGGAAACCTCATTGAACTTGGATTTTCTATGTTTTTTTACTTGTGTATCCTTCTGCAATTAGTAAAAGACCTAGTCAGACAGAATAAGCATATATCTCTTGGTAGGTATTTATAAAGACAAAGTCATTCATATATAAACATACATATGTACATACTTTTGTACTTTTTGTCACTGATATATTAAAATTTTATTATATTCATCCATGAATTTCTAATTTAACTGTTTATAACATACGATCATCTGTTACCTGAAGATTTATCAACATTTCGTTCTGCTCTTCACAGTAATCTTTCGCAAATCAACGACTTCTTACTTCAGATACATAATAGTTTCTCGAAACTTTATTCACTCACCGAGCCAAAAAAAACAACTCTTTTTTTTTAACAATGGAGAGTGAAGTCGAGCACGCCAGTTAAGGACAATTACAATTACTCGACTAAAGTTGAGTGTGGCAGTGAAAGAGTTAAGGGCATGACAGCTATGGGAAAAACTCTGTGGTTCCCAACTTCCGTTGATGTCCTAAGCACGTGCTTATTTTACTTAATAGGTTAATCCAGGGCTGTGCATAACATAAAGACGATATAATTTCCCAGTTCAGGCGTCTTTCACACTTAAAAAAAACAATTAACTTCACAATCATTATTATCAGTAAAACTTTGTTCACCTAATAATGTTACTTCAGTTCATGACGTCATATAAACAAGAATACTTTGTGCACATAGTAACACTGATATTTCACTTAGAAACAAAACAGCAAGTGTCTTACAAAGCGTACAGTGCGGAGAAAATTCTATGGCTAATTACACTCAATTATTTTATATTTTCGGTAGTTTCCTGTTTGCTTCAGGTTTAAAGTAGTCCACGAAACTAAACGTGGTTCTTTTGTTACATTAATCCCTTCAAAATAAGCTCATAATAAAGAGAGAGAAGAACCAGTTATTTGGTATTAAATCTCAATGAATTTGTTATTAATAGTGAGAGAACGCCAAAAAATACGGTGGCGTTTTAGTGCTACCTGGCGTGCAACTTGAAGACGCGGGAATTTACACATGCAAAAATGTTGAAGGTGATTACAAACATAACGTCACAAGTAAATTCAAAGTTTTCTCAGACCTTATTTTTATTCATTAAACCATACTAATTTAATAGACATAACATCTAAATCGAAATTACCCGTCTCGCTTTTAAATGTATTTCAGCCATAACCTTTACGTTTGACATTTCACTCATCATGTGTATTGATTAAAAAATAATTTCTATTGCTTGTGTGTATATGTAAGATTTTGAATATGATGACAATAATATCACATTTGTCTAAATTATGTCGCAATGTAAGAAATATAATAATGTGTTACTTTTTTGTAAACAATCAAGCCAAATGTTCATACAAAGAAAAAAAAATTAATTCTGTCATTAATTATCGTTTGGAAAACACTTGAAATATAGTTTAACTGCCACTAAAAATTCGATAACAAATATTTTATCAATCTTACTGTATGTTTGCGATATTTATTTGCATTCGTTAGTTAGAGTTATGGAATTCCTGATTTTTTCTCTTACAGAACTTGATAGTTAATGAGGTTAAAAGTAAATAAGATACTCTGACAAATCAATCTTAAGAATCTAAAGATTTAGTTAAAATTTTGTAAACGTGAAGATATCTTACTGACACAGTACACTTTCAATCGATGATTTAATGTTTGTGTAATGTGGTTATCACTATAGCCGTTCGACTCTTTTTTTTTCTAGCTTAGCTGTACATTTATTTTCGCGTATACAAGTTCGATATTTTCATTCCAAACTCAATTTTTACCATAAACGTATGCTTCTTTAACAGTATAAAGTTTTGATGTAGAGTGCAGAGGCTAGTGAAGTCTAATAATCATGTTTAACGTCACATTTGCCTGCAAATATTTTTGCCTCTTTTTCTTAATTTACTCATTACGAATTTTAAGTCAGTGGTGTGCGAAAATCGCATTTTAGGAGTTTTCTTTAATGCAAAAACCCGTAAGTAGGGTTCGCATTCCCGTCGCATCAAACATGCTCGCCTTTTCAGCTGTGGGGGCGTTATAATGTAACAGTCAATCCAACTATTTGTTGATAAAAGAGTAGCGTAAGAGTTGGCGGTGGTTGGTGATGACTAGCTGCCTTCCCTCTAGTCTTAGACTGCCAAATTAGGGACGGCTAACACAAATAGCCCTCGAGTAGCTCTGCGCGAAATTCGAAAAAACAAACAAGCCTCTCAGTATTCTTAACTACGACTACCAAAATATTTTTTCTTTCTGCATTGCAGAATATAAATAGGATAGGTAGAAAATGTTTCAGTTGGCGAAGCAATGAATGTTTTCGGTTAAAAAAAAACAGAGTTGAAAAATCAATTCAAGCGAATATATTCTTTGACCACATTCCACACAAACTGATATTGTGTAATTTCTTCCTGGCGACATTTTGTTTTTAGATTGTAATCAGTTGAAATTTCTAAAAGCTGTTCTTTCTCTTTCAAAGACAAATAGTTAGTATTTGCAGGGTCAACAAAGAGATTTTGAATCCAGAATAATTTTTCTAAATGAGGAGGAAGGTACTCCCCAGTAGTTGAACATAAATCAGATTTGTGCTGCAAGAATAAAACCTTTGCATCTTCATTTAAGGAAATTTCATTCATAAGTAAGAAACCAGTGAAATTTTCGGAGCAATCAAGTTCTTCCGTAAGTATACAGTATACATTCATCTCAAAGTTTTAGCTTACGTTGAAGTGCTTCCATTTCACTCTGAGCTTTAAAGTACGTTATCCTGCATCGTAAAATTTACTCCATTTACATAGGTAAATACGTCCAAAAGGTAAGCCACTTTTTATGTCCAGAATTTGTCCCTTAATTTGTATGAGTTCACATAAAAAAAAACCTATCCCCTCACGCATTGAAACCGAGCAAGCACTTTTCCCCGAGAAACGGACTTAGTTATGAAGCAGTAATTTTTTATGCAAACTTCCCATATCCTCACAGAGTAAACTGAAGATCCTCGCATCGAGTGGTCTTGATTTTATAAAATTAACTATTTTATGACATCACCCAATACCTCTTTTATGTGTTCTGGCTTTCGTTTCATTGCAAGTGCATGACGATGAAGAATGCAGTGGATATTCTTGTGTCCGGGTTTTTCTTTTTTATGCGTGCCACTCCACCTGAAAACTTTCCAATCATAGATGCAGTCTCATCAGTGCAAATACTTGACTAAAGCTGCCATGGGATCTCATGTTCTTACACAAATAAATCGATCAGTTTTTAAATATTTCTTCGCCTGTTGTTTGAGTAGGCAAAGCTTTGCAAATTAGCATGTCTTCTTCAAAACTAGATTCGTAAATATAGCGAACAAACACAAGCAACATCGTATAACCTACAACATTTGTTGATTCATCCATCTGAAACGATAAAGTTGACTCGCTTTGACTCGCCTTATTAACTCTGTTAAGCAACTTGATGACATATCCTTGATTCTCCGAGAAACCGAGTTGTCAGAAAGGGGCACAGAGTTAATGTTTTAAGAAATTTCTCATCAATCGTGCACTCTACTAAATTTTTTGCGCATGATTTTATCAAATCTTCTGCACTTGTATGAGCTTCATCTACTTTTGCAATACGGGTAAATAATATAATGTGATGCAATTAGAGCACGATTGTTGTCCTGATGGACAAACAAATGAAATATAGCTTTTCTTGCATTTACTTGCAAACACTTTATTTTGAAATACTCGGAAGATGGATTTTTTAATTGGAAGTGTTTGGTTTCTAGATGCCTTTTAACGGCATTGAGGAGTGGGGCAAACTTTCTTCAGACCGATGTCAGAGACTGGTAGATGGCTACAAGAAGCGTCTCACTGCAGTTATTTCAGCCAAAGGGGGTAACACTAGCTATTAGGGGGTAGGGTGTCCTAACTTTTTCACATGATTGTACACGCATGATTGACTACTGTGCTGGAACCATCTATTGAACATACATGCCGGGTGACGACTTTTATGATATATTTGAACAACATAATGTCTGGTTGAGTACTTAACTGTAATCTGAACAATATACATGCCTTGTTGATTACTTTAGTGATACATCTGAACAACATATATGCGTGGTGGACTATTTTACTGATATATCTGTACAACAGACATGCCTTGTTGATTACTTTACTCATACATCTGAAAAACATACTTTCTTAGTTCACTAATTTACTGGTAACTCTGAACAACAAACTTCACTGATACACCTGTATAACATAGGTGCCTCGTTAAGTACTTTACAGATACATCTGTACAACACACAAGCCTGATTGATAACTTTACAGATACATGTGAATTTCATACATACCCGGTTGACTACTTTCTGGCATAATGTACAAAATATATGCCTGGTTGAGTACTGATACGTTGGAACAACACACATACCTGTTTGACTACTTCTCTGATACATCTGAACAACATTCATGCCCAGTTGACTACTGTACTGGTACATATGTACAACATACATGTCGGGTTGAGTACTTTAATGACACGTGTCAACAACATAATGCCTGGTTGACTACTTAACTGTACATCTGAACAACATACATGCTTAACTGACTACTTTACTGATAGAAACATAACAACATACATGCCTGGTTGACAACTGAACTGTACATCTTTACGATATACATGTCTGGTTGACTACTTTACTCATACATCTGTATAACATTGATACCTTGTTTACTGCTTTACTGATACCTCTGAACAACATACATGCCTGGTTGATTACTTTACTGATAAATCTTAACAACATTCATGCCTTGTTGATTACTTTAGTAATATCTCTGAACAACATCGGTGCGAGATTGACTAACTGACTGATACATTTGGAGAAGTGTTAAGGCGTGCGACTCGTAATCTGAGGGTTGCGGGTTCGCATCTCCGTAGCGCCAAACATGCTCGCCCTTTCAACCATGGGGACGTTATAATGTGACGGTCAATCCCATATTCGTTGGTAAAAGAGTAGCTCAAGAGTTGGCGGTGGGTGGTAATGACTAGGTGCCTTTCTTCTAGTTTTACACTGCTAAATTAGGGACGGCTAGGACAGCTAGCCATCGAGTAGCTTTGTGCGATATTAAAAAAAAAAACACAAACACATTTGGATAAAATAGATTCCCGGTCACTAATTTACTGGTACATCTCTACAACATATATGGCTGGTTGAGTACTTTACTCATAACTCCAAACGACATACATTCATTGTTTACTAGTGTACTGCTACATCTATATAACATACATGCCTCACTGACTACTTCACCGATAAATTTGAACAACGTACCTGCCTGGTTCACTATGTTAGTGATACATCTGAACAACATAGTTCCCTAGTTGGCTTTTTTACAGATACCTCTGAAGAACACACACATGCGTGGTTCACTACTTTACTGGTACATCTATACAACACACATGCTTGATTAACTACTTTACTGACATCTCTGAACAAGATACTTTCCTAGTTGGTTACTGTACTCAACATATGAACAAGATACATGCCTAGTTGACCCATTTACTGATACATTTGAAGGAAATACATGCCTGATTGATTACTTTACTGATTCATCTGTGCAACCTACATGCCTAGTTGTCAACTTCACTTATACCTTTGAACAATATACATGCTTTGTTGAGTACTTTTATTATACCTCTGAAAAACTTACATGCCTTGCTCACTACTTTACTTATACATCTGAACGACATAATGCCTGGTTGATTACTTAAATGTACATCTGAACAACATTACTTGCCTGGTTGACTGTAATCTGAATAACATATATACCTAGTTGACTACTTTACTGAAACAAACATACCAACATACATGTCTGGTTCACCTTATTACTGATAAATCTTAACAACATACATGCCTGGTTGAGTACTTTACTGATACATCTGTATAACATAAATGCGTTGTTTACTGTTTTACCGATACCTTTGAACAACATACATGTCTTGTTGGCTACTTTAGTGATATTTCTGCACAACATACATTCCCAGTTGACAAATTTACTGATATTTCTGAAAATTTGTTACTAAGTTTTCTCAAGCATCTTTGTTGGTTTTGAAATTTCACACAAAGATACACGAAGGTTATCTGCGATAGCCATCCTCAATTTGGCAGTGTAAGACTAGAGAGAAAGCAGCTAGCCATCACCACCCACTGTCAACTCTTCTACCAACAAATAATAGGATTGACCGTAACATTATTACGAGTCCACGGGAGAAAGGACGAGCATGGTTGGTGTGATGGGATTCGTACCTGTGGCCCTCATATTACTAATCAAGCGCCTTAACCATCTGGTCATCTTTGGAATGTTTCCTTAAGTAATGATGGTAATCATTTAAGAAGCATTGACAAGGATTTTAAGTTTGGTAAAGTGGTCAAGAATAATCACTTTTTGATTAAGTCATTTCAGGTAAGAATAACAATGTTACTATCGGACGATATAACCTGAATATTTTTTTCAGTGATAGTTGTTTCAAAAGATTTCATTAGGGCTCAGAAGTTTAGGATGAATCTAAACATAAATTTATAAAAAGTAGAAAAGGTAGAATTTTCTGTAAAGGAAGAATAGGGGTTAGACAACTTTTTATTGTTTTCTTGGAAAGTTCCAAATGTTTAATAGCTCTTACTAGTAGATACCGTTTGGTTTCGTCAGTATAACAGACCATACGGTCTTCATACGTATAAAAATATATACAAGCTTCGAGCTAAGAGAAATTTGGATGACTTTAGTCAGAAGAAATCTTGAGTGTATGATATGGGGTTAAAACTAATCTGGAACTAAAACGTAATTTGTGAGTTATAAAATAGCTATTACTAATCATTTACTGCAATGTATTTTTTAACTTTTTGATCTTTTTCTACACCTGTTTTTTTATCCTTTCACAACTTATGAGCATCTTCCAGGTTTTGAGTGCGCACCAACATATCATATTTTAAACTTTAAGTAAAAATAATTTCAAATCTGTACGAACAGTTTTACTCAGACATACGTTGTAATTTTGTAACATTTAGTGAGTGTAAGTCACAAAGAAGTAAGAAACCAATCCAGACTTTCATGTTTTTTAACATGCACGTATGTGTATCTTCTTAGAACAAAGCTACATTGGGCTATATGCTGTGTCCACCGAGAGGAATCGAACGCCTGATTTTAGCGTTGTAAGTCCGTAGACTTGCTGCTGTACTTGCGGGGGACTGTTTAATATCTAAACTCTGACGTGTTTCTCCAGTAGACAATTTACCTATTAATTTTTAAATCATAATGCCAAATCCTATGATTGTATTTGTTAATAAATGTTTATTACTTAACATACTAATTACTCATGTCTTGTTTTTCGTACAGTTTTCTTTGTGGTTTATTTGCTACAAACTTTTTATTTTGCCATTTTATGATATTACAGACTTCAATCTGAATAACAACCAATGAAGATCGACTTTGAAAGTAGCTGTAGACAACATCTGAATGTGATTGGACATTATGTACTACCTGTTTTATATATATCGTGAACCGTAGTGTCTTTCCATCAGTTTACCTCTGTCTCCTGTTTATGGTATCCTTTTCTCGCGCTGAGTTTGAAAAGCTACGGATGAGTTCAAAGTTCAACATTAACTTTTTAAATAACTGAAGAACAGGTATGAATAATGTTGACAACAAACAGGATATTCCACACTAAATTGTTATGAATTAATAACACTATCATTCACATATCAACATGTGACGTAACGGTATGTTATTGTTGAGTGGTTCTTAGCAGAACACTTCCTATACAAACATGGAACATCAAACATAGTAAACTAAAACCCTTTTGACACACTTATTGTAGAGTATCACAAAATCTCACAATTTGTTTTTATCACTGGTAGTAAGTTGTGTATCCTTTCAACAACATATGTTTGTTTCTTAATAGTATCTATTCGTGTATTTTAATCTGATCACAAAACATTTTGTGGTTCTTTCTATTTTTATACGTGTATAAAAGGTTAAAGTCGTATGTACCTAAACGATCTACAGACGACAAACAAAACTTGTCAGATCTAAAACTTGTTGCTCTGAAATCTACACCAGCAAAACGTTATAAACGTTAACGCGAGGAACAATCTCTTATTTATAATCTAGGTACAATTTGTTTACTAGCTTTAAAGGAGAAATTGTCTTTTTTATAACCCAGCTTTGAACACTTCTGTCTTTTCCCACTGCTATCCTTCACTTATCTGTTAAATGTTATCACATTTCTGTCTTCATTTTCCTTTTCTTTCGGTCAACCGCTGTCAACAGCGGTAAGTTTACGGATTTACAACGCTAAAATTAGTCGTTCGATTCTCCTCTGTGGACTCAGCAGACAGTTTGGTGCGGCTTTGCTATAAGAAAACATACACGTTCTCTTTCGGTTACGTCACATATTTACAACAATTGACTGACGAGTATTGTTACGCTTTTAACCAATACAAAGTGTTAAGACAACAATAAAATGGAGCTATAATATTATTGAATATTTGCATATAGTAACTAAGGAGACAAGATGTTAAAGTAGGAACCCAACTGTGCGAAGAAAAATCAAACTTTTGTAGTCGAAAGTTTTTCACCTTACATATCATGGGTACTTCGGCCAATACAATTTGAAGGTATAAACTTTTGTATAAATATTTTAATTGTATATTCACATAAGGTCTTTCTATAAATCTGAATTAAATTCTTGAAATAAGAAACAAAAGTTAGACAACATGTAGGGAACATTCATGTTACAACCTGCGAGAGGCTTAGTAATTAGAATCAGCAAACATGGGGCTGTTTTAGATAGCATGGTACTGAAAAATTTTAAAAAAGGGAACATTTTCTAAGAAAAAGATTCTTTTTACGGCAGCTACTGCAGGGGAAAAGTGTTCGGATTGTGCTAATACAAACAATCATTTTTTATATTAAATGTGCTACATTTTATTGAATAAACAACAGACTTGTTTGATAATACTACTACACTTACCCTTATTCTTCTGTGGTGATAAGTAAACGCGGGCTAAGTAGAACCAGTAGGTGGTTTTTGAACTACTGCATTACACGTGCACAAGAGTGTGTTATTTCAAGTAATTATGACACCTAAGATTACATTTAAGAGTTACTTAATGGTTATGTTGGCCATATAAATTCAAATATTACGTAACGGTAATTCTGGTAATACGAGGTCTGTTCAAAAAATACGCGGACTGTTTGAATTGCGCGGCTCCAGTTGGTTCCAGGGGAATCTGCTTGATGTCGCTAGGTTCGCACAGATCAGCTGATTACGATGCCATTTCCCGATTGCAGATATCTTCATTTGTGTATTAGCTAGTAAAGTTTTAAGTGAAGTGCGATTTTTTCGTTTGGCAGATTTCAGAATGAATGACCTGAAGGAGCAACGACTTGCTGTGAAATTTTGTGTTAAACTTGGAAAATCTGCGACTGAAACTTTTGCTATGCTTAACACGGCTTACGGTGATGTTGCTATGAAGCGTACGGCATGTTTCAAGTGGCATGAACGTTTTAAGGATGGTCGACAGTCCATTGAAGATGATGAGCGTCCTGGACGTCCTTCCACGTCAACTGACGACCCACACGTCGACAAAATCAACACCCTGGTGTGGGCAAATCGACGTCTGACTGTCAGGGAGCTTGCTGAAGATATCAGTTGGATCTTGTTACGAGATTTTGACCAAAAAATTGAAGATGCACCGCGTTGCTGCGAAATTTGTGCCTCAGAACTCGTGAGTTTTTGGCCAAACACTCGATCACTGTTCTTCCCCCCCCTACTCACCTGACCTTGCTCCTTGCGATTTTTTCTTGTTCCCCAAACTCAAAAGACCCTTGAAAGGAAGAAGATTTGAGAAGATTCCCGAGATTAAGGCAAATGCGACGAAGGAGCTGGAGGACATTACAAAAGAGGCGTACCAGGACTGTTTCAACAAGTGAAAACACCGTTGGGATAAGTATGTGCGTTGGGGAGGAGAGTACTTTGAAGGGGTCCCAGACCTGTAACTTCTAAATAAAGTACATTTTGATTTATGACGTCAGTCCTCGTATTTTTTGAACAGCCCTCGTATACATTCAAATATTACGTAACGGTAATTCTGGTTATATTCATTCAAATGTTATGAAACAGTAATTCTGGTTTTATACATTCAAATATTACGTAACTGTAATTCTGGTTATATACATTCAAATATTACGTAACGGTAATTCTGGCTATAAAAATTCAAATATTACGTAACTATAATTCTTGTAATTTAAATTCAAATGTTATGTAAAGGTATTTCTGGTCATATAAATTACGTACTGTATTTGAAGTTTTTATGAAATGCACCTTCGTGGAGTTTAGGGTTATATGAAGTTTTATTGATATATTTTAAATGTGTAGTAAAAGTTTGGTGAAACGGAGAGCGGCTAGAGACAACAACTAGTACCTTTCGTGTTCCATAGATAACGTGTCCACTTTTATCTCTGTACTGGTAGTCTCGTTAATAATATTAGCTAATGTATCTAATTATATTACTTTTTAAATATTTATTTATTAGTAAATTTTAGTTATAGATTTTGTTTTGCAAAATCAACTTAATAGATGTATTTGGGACTAACCTAAATTTCCTAAGCTGAAGATGAGTGTTATTGAGATTAAGGCCGAAAATGATAATTTTTATAAAAAAAAACGTTAGAAAAACGTTTAATTATCTATACCTATTAAAAGGTTTATTTGTTTTTTAGATTCACTCTAGGTAGGTAACTTACTTTGATCTTAAGTTAGTATTAATATAATTTGTACAACAAAACTATTGTATGTATTATTAATAACTGTTAGCTTGTGTGTACCCCTTGATGTACTTTTTAAAGTTAAATTTCACATTATGTACAAGTTATTGTGTAGTTTAATTAATCCATTACGTCTAGCCTATTTAAGTGGTTTAACTGCTCGTGTGTAAATTATATACAATGACTTTGTGTAAATTATAATAATATAATCATTTACGTAAGTATACCTTCCAAGTTGAAGATGTTTACCACTTATGAAATTGGTGTGATTGGTTTAAGTATTAATCTAAGAATATTTTGAATTTCTGTAGAATTTAAAAGAAAAGTGTTATAACTCACTAGTATTTAACATCAGGAATGAAAATACAATAATTAATTCGGCTGTTATAATCACAATAATTAATAATTTCACTTTTTGGGCGATATTATCTGGAAAAACACATTCATCTAAGCCTTAAAAGTGTTATTTTAAAATACCTTAAAATACACAAAGAACAACACAGTTCTGAAGGATGCGTTTTGATTTCCAGTGTCTTACTAAAATGTTTTCATCGTTATTCAAAGTATGTCTACTTTGTAAGCATTTTGAGTCTCGAGTTATTTTATTTACAGGACTGGTTGTATAAAACTGTATTATTCCTCAAAATGTACGAGTATAAACTGGATGTTCATAGAATGTCTCCTGCTACATTCCAGGATCACAGTCTCTGTTTTCAGTAAGGATGTCCCACTCAAACTTTACTACTTCATAGGTTGAGGTAAGTAGTTGAGAATAATACCAATTTTATTTTATTTATTTGTTGTGCCTTGCTACGATGGGTTTAGTTTTAAACCTTAGCTACGTGACGTCTTTAATTAAGTGGTACTATATTAATTACTTAACTCTTGTTACATGGAGCTTAAACATCATACTACTAATGTTTAAGTAGTTTCAACATCATTATTATTACCGAAACCAAAGATCGACTGAGGTTATGTTTTCATCCATGTGTGTGGGTGTTTATCAGCAATATTTCTCGAAAACAATTGGGTAGATTTGAACGAAAGTTAGTATACATCTGGACTATGACCCAACTTAGAAGTGATTAATATTTGGAGGGCCGATGTCAAAGGTAACAGCGAGTTCACGAAAAAAAAATTATATTTGTTACCATGGAGACCGATTTTGTACACAACTTTAATTTTATATCTCATTCACAAACGAACGGATTTGTTGAAACTTTGCAATCACATGTAGAATATTATTACTTATTGTCCGTTGGTTCATAACAAAAAACATTCAGACACATTTTCATAAGATTTAAGGACCAAATATGGTCAACGTCATTCAGGTACTTGTATTATTATTTTAAAAAAATCAATATTGTTTTATTATTGACTGAATTAACGGAATTGCGTTGAGCAGGTTACAAAATTGTAGTTTAGAATGCACTTGATTACTAATAAATTTAACGCCATCCTTTCACTTTAAAACATCCTGTACTTATCAATCTGACACATTGTTATAGAGCAGCACTTGGTTGAGTGAGGCCTCTTTCTTACAAAAATAACGTTATTTAAACAAACCTGTTTAACAAACAATATGAAACATGGAAACTTACCAAATTGTCGGGATCAATAGAAAACAGTGCACTGAATATTTGGTTTGTGAGTTATTTTTTATACTCTTGATAAGCATGATAATGTTTTGTTTATAATAATAATAAGTCATGACAATAATATTTCTTTCATGATAATGTTTTGTTTATAATAAGAAGCCATGACTATAACATTTCTTTCCAACGTGATAATAAATGATTGTTTAGTATCAATTGGTAAGTTGGTTAAGAATAACGATATGGATGTCAGATAGATATAAAATTATGAAGAATAGATATATCAAGTTCAAATCGCAAGACTAACAAGAATAGAGATGTGGTCGGGAAGTGTCGGGTAACACAACGAGGAATAGAGATTTGGATATTAGACATACAAAAGGAGAAGAAGAGAGAATTGGTTGCCAAATAATTAGCACGACTATGAAGAATAGGGTCCTGGATTTCAAGCAGTGGGTAAGACAATGCAAAATGGAGATTTGAGGAATAAATACTAAGTAAAAAGAATGAAAGAAGATTGGGATCTCATATACATAGAAAGGGAATGAAAAATAAAGATATGGATGTCGAACAGTTAAAAGGTAAGTGAAAAATAAATATATGGATGCCAGATTTTTATAAAATTATAACGAATATATCTATAAAATTCAAACAGAGAATAACAAAAATAGAGATGTGGGCGGGAAGTGATGGGTTATACAACGTGGAATAGAGATTTGAATATTAGATATATAGAAAAAGAAAAAGAGAGATTTGGTTGTGAAATAGTTAGAAAGACGATGAAGAATAGGGACCTGGATGTCAAGCGGTAGGTAAGATAATGCAAAATAAAAATTTGAGTTATAAATACTTAGTAAAAAGAATGAATGACTATTTGGATCTCATATTCATGGCAAGGGAGTGAAAAACAAAGATATGGATGAGGAAAAGTTAAAAGGTACGTGAAAAAGAAGTAGATCGATGCCAGATTTTTAAAAAATTATGTCAAATATATCTGCGAAATTCAAATAAGAACACTAAGAAGAATAAAGATGTGGGTGGGAAGTGTTGGGTTATACAACGTAGAAGAGAGATTTCGATACTAGATTTATAGAAGATGAAGAAGAGAGATTTGTTTGTGAAATAGTTAGAAAGAAGAAGAAGAATAGGGTCCTGGATGTCAAGCAGAAGTAAAAATAATGCAAAATGGAGATCTGAGGAATAAATATTTAGAAAAAGGTATGAATAGAAATTTGGATCTCAAATACTGAAAAAGGTTATGAAGAATGAAGATGTGGATGACACACAGTTAAAAGGTATGTGAAGAATAAAGGTATGGATGCCAGATTTTTACAAAATTATCAGAAATATATCTGTGAAATTCAAATAAGAAGACTACCAAGAAGAGAAATGTGGGCGGAAAGTGGTGGGTTTTACATTGTAGAAGAGACATTTCGATATTAGATATATAGAAGTTGAAGAAGAGACATTTCTTTGTGAAATAGTTAGTAAGACGATAAAGAATAAGGACCTGGATACTAAGCGATTGGTAAGATAAAGCAAGATGGAAATTTGAGTTATAAATATTTAGTTAAAAGAATGAATGACGATTTGGATCTCATATTCATGGCAAGGGAGTGAAGAATAAAGATATGCATGAGGTACAGTTCAAAGATACGTGAAAAATAATATAATGATGCCAGATTATATTAAAATTATGTCGAATACATCTATGAAATTCAAATAAGATGACTAACAAGAATAGAGATGTGGGCTGGAAGTTGTGGGTTATACAACATACAACAGAGATTTCGATTTAAGATATGTAGAAGGAGAAGAAGATAGAGTGGTTTGTGAAACACTTAGCAAGTCGATGAAGAATAAGGACCTGGATATTAAGCGGTTGGTAAGATAAAGCAAGATGAAAATTTGAGGAATAAATATTTAGTTAAAAGAATGAATGTCGATTTGGATCTCATATTCATGGCAAAAGAGTGAAGAATAAAGATATGGATGTGGAACAGTTAAAAGGTACGTGAAAAATAAAATTATGTCGAATATATCTGTCAAATTAAATAAGAAGACTAACAAGAATAGAGATATGGGCGGGAAGTGGTGGGTTATATGACGTAAAAGAGAGATTTTGATACTACAATTGTAAAAGGTGAAGAAGAGAGATTTGTTTGTGAAACAGTTAGCAAAACGATGAAGAATAAGGTCCTGGATGTCAAGCAGAAAGAAAAATAATGCAAAATGGATATCTGAGGAATAAATACTTAAAAAAAGGTATGAATAGAGATTTCGATCTCGAATACTGAGCAAGGCTATGAAGAATGAAGATGTTGTTGTCACAGAGTTAAAAGGTATGTGAAAAATAAGTATATAGATGCCAGACCTTTATAAAATTATGTCGAAAATATCTATAAAACTCAAATAGGAAGACTAGCAAGAATAGAGATGTGGGCGAAAAGTGGTGGTTTATATAACGTAGAACAGAGATTTCGATATTAGATATATAGAAGAAGAAGAGAGATTTGTTTGTGAAATAGTTAGTAAGACGATGAAGAAAAGGTACCTGAATATCGAGCGGTGAGTAAGATCAAGAAAAATGGAAATTTGAGTTATAAATATTTAGTTAAAAGAATGAATGTCGATTTGGATCTCATATTCATGGCAAAAGAGTGAAGAATAAAGATATGCATGAGGTACAGTTCAAAGATACGTGAAAAATAATATAATGATGCCAGATTATATTAAAATTATGTCGAATACATCTATGAAATTCAAATAAGATGACTAACAAGAATAGAGATGTGGGCTGGAAGTTGTGGGTTATACAACATACAACAGAGATTTCGATTTAAGATATGTAGAAGGAGAAGAAGATAGAGTGGTTTGTGAAACACTTAGCAAGTCGATGAAGAATAAGGACCTGGATATTAAGCGGTTGGTAAGATAAAGCAAGATGAAAATTTGAGGAATAAATATTTAGTTAAAAGAATGAATGTCGATTTGGATCTCATATTCATGGCAAAAGAGTGAAGAATAAAGATATGGATGTGGAACAGTTAAAAGGTACGTGAAAAATAAAATTATGTCGAATATATCTGTCAAATTAAATAAGAAGACTAACAAGAATAGAGATATGGGCGGGAAGTGGTGGGTTATATGACGTAAAAGAGAGATTTTGATACTACAATTGTAAAAGGTGAAGAAGAGAGATTTGTTTGTGAAACAGTTAGCAAAACGATGAAGAATAAGGTCCTGGATGTCAAGCAGAAAGAAAAATAATGCAAAATGGATATCTGAGGAATAAATACTTAAAAAAAGGTATGAATAGAGATTTCGATCTCGAATACTGAGCAAGGCTATGAAGAATGAAGATGTTGTTGTCACAGAGTTAAAAGGTATGTGAAAAATAAGTATATAGATGCCAGACCTTTATAAAATTATGTCGAAAATATCTATAAAACTCAAATAGGAAGACTAGCAAGAATAGAGATGTGGGCGAAAAGTGGTGGTTTATATAACGTAGAACAGAGATTTCGATATTAGATATATAGAAGAAGAAGAGAGATTTGTTTGTGAAATAGTTAGTAAGACGATGAAGAAAAGGTACCTGAATATCGAGCGGTGAGTAAGATCAAGAAAAATGGAAATTTGAGTTATAAATATTTAGTTAAAAGAATGAATGTCGATTTGGATCTCATATTCATGGCAAAAGAGTGAAGAATAAAGATATGGATGTGGAACAGTTAAAAGGTACGTGAAAAATAAAATTATGTCGAATATATCTGTCAAATTAAATAAGAAGACTAACAAGAATAGAGATATGGGCGGGAAGTGGTGGGTTATATGACGTAAAAGAGAGATTTTGATACTACAATTGTAAAAGGTGAAGAAGAGAGATTTGTTTGTGAAACAGTTAGCAAAACGATGAAGAATAAGGTCCTGGATGTCAAGCAGAAAGAAAAATAATGCAAAATGGAGATCTGAGGAATAAATACTTAAAAAAAGGTATGAATAGAGATTTCGATCTCGAATACTGAGCAAGGCTATGAAGAATGAAGATGTTGTTGTCACAGAGTTAAAAGGTATGTGAAAAATAAGTATATAGATGCCAGACCTTTATAAAATTATGTCGAAAATATCTATAAAACTCAAATAGGAAGACTAGCAAGAATAGAGATGTGGGCGAAAAGTGGTGGTTTATATAACGTAGAACAGAGATTTCGATATTAGATATATAGAAGGAGAAGAACAGAGATTTGTTTGTGCAATAATTTGTAAGACGATAAAGATTAGGGACCTGGAAATCAAACGGTGAGTAAGGTAATGCGAAATGGAAATTTCAGTGATAAATACTTAGTAAAAAGAATGAATGACGATTTGGATCTCATATTCATGACAAGGGAGCGAAGAATAATGATATGTATGAGGAACAGTTCAAAGTTACGTGAAAAATAATTATATGGATAACAGATTTTTATAAATTTATGTCGAATATATCTGTGAAATTCAAATAGGATGACTAACAAGAATAGAGATGTGGGCGGGAAGTGGTGGTTTATACAACTAAGAACAGAGATTTCGATATTAGATATATAGAAGAAGAAGAGAGATTTGTTTGTGAAATAGTTAGTAAGACGATGAAGAAAAGGTACCTGAATATCGAGCGGTGAGTAAGATCAAGAAAAATGGAAATTTGAGTTATAAATATTTAGTTAAAAGAATGAATGTCGATTTGGATCTCATATTCATGGCAAAAGAGTGAAGAATAAAGATATGGATGTGGAACAGTTAAAAGGTACGTGAAAAATAAAATTATGTCGAATATATCTGTCAAATTAAATAAGAAGACTAACAAGAATAGAGATATGGGCGGGAAGTGGTGGTTTATACAACGTAGAACAAATATTTCGATATTAGATATATAAAAGGAGAAAAAGAGAGATTTGGTTGTGAAATAGTTACTAAAACGATGAAGAATACGGACATGGATATCAAGCGGTTGGAAAGATAATGCAACATGGAAGTTGGAAGAATGATTACTCAGTAAAAAGAATGAATGAAGATTAAGATCTCATATACATAGCAAAGGAATTAAGAATGGAGATGTGGATTTCGCACAGTTAAAAGGTATCGGAAAAATAAAGATGTGGATGTGGAAGAGTTAAAAGGTACGTGAAAAATAAGTATATGGATGCCATATTTTTATAAAATTATGTCGATTATATCTGTGAAATTCAAATAACAAGACTAACAAGAATAGAGACGTGGGCGGGAAGTGGTGGGTTATACGACGACGAATAGAGATTTGGATATTAGATATATAGAAGGAGAGAAAGAGAGATTTGGTTGTGAAATTCAAATAAGAAGACTAACAAGAATAGAGATGTGGTCGAGAAGTGGTGGGTTATACGACGAGGAATAGAGATTTGGATATTAGATATATAGGAGAGAAAGCGAGATTTGGTTGTGAAATAGTTAGCAAGACGATGAAGAATAGGAATCTGGATATCAAGAAGTTGGTAAGACAATGCAAAATGGAGATTTCAGTAATAAATACTTAGTATAAAAGAATGAATGAAGACTCGGATCTCATACACATAGCAAGGGAATGAAGAATAAAGATATAGATCTCAAAGAATTAAAAGGTACGTGAAAATTAAATATATGGATGCAAGATTTTTTTATAATCATGACAAATATATCTATTAAAATAAAGTAGCAAGATTAACAAGAATAGAGATGTGGGCGAGAAGAGTTGGGTTATACAACGAGGAATAGAGATTTGGATATTAGATTTATAGAAGAAGCAAAAGAGACATTTGGTTGTGAAATAGTTAGCAAGACGATAAAGAATAGGAACCTGGATGTCAAGAAGTGGTTAAGACAATGCAAGATGGAGATTTCAGGAATGAATACGAAGTAAAAAGAATGAATGAAAAATGAGATCTCATACACATAGTAAGGGAATGAAGAATAAAGACATGGATCTCGAAGAATTAAAAGGCACGTGATAAATAGATATATGGATGACAAATTTTTTTAAATTATGATAAATATATATATTAAATTGAAGTAGCAAGATTAACAAGAATAGAGATGTGGGCAGGAAGTGGTGGGTTATATGACGTAAAAGAGAGATTTTGATACTAGATTTATTAAAGGTGAAGAAGAGAGATTTGTTTGTGAAACAGTTAGCAAAACGATGAAGAATAAGGTCCTGGATGTCAAGCAGAAAGAAAAATAATGCAAAATGGAGATCTGAGGAATAAATACTTAGAAAAAGGTATGAATAGAGATTTGGTTGTGAAATATTTAGCAAGACGATGAAGAATAGGAACCTGGATGTCAAGAAGTGGGTAAGACAATGCAAGATGGAGATTTCAGGAATAAATACTCAGTAAAAAGAATGAATGAAGACTGGGATCTCATACACATAGCAAGGGAATGAAGAATAAAGATATGGATCTCGAAGAATTAAAAGGCACGTAAAAAATAGATATATGGATGCCAGATTTTTTTAAATTATGACAAATAAATCTATTAACTTGAAGTAGCAAGGTTAACAAGAATAGAGATCTGGGCGGGAAGTGGTGGGTTATATGACGTAAAAGAGAGATTTCGATACTAGATTTATAAAAGGTGAAGAAGAGAGATTTGTTTGTGAAACAGTTAGCAAAACGATGAAGAATAAGGTCCTGGATGTCAAGCAGAAAGAAAAATAATGCAAAATGGAGATCTGAGGAATAAATACTTAAAAAAAGGTATGAATAGAGATTTCGATCTCAAATACTGAGCAAGGCTATGAAGAATGAAGATGTTGTTGTCACACAGTTAAAATATATGTGAAAAATAAGTATATAGATGCCAGACCTTTATAAAATTATGTCGAAAATATCTATAAAATTCAAATAGGAAGACTAGCATGAATAGAAATGTGGGCGAAAAGTGGTGGTTTATATAACGTAGAACAGAGATTTCGATATTAGATATATAGAAGGAGAAGAACAGAGATTTGTTTGTGCAATAATTGGTAAGACGATAAAGATTAGGGACCTGGATATCAAGCGGTGAGTAAGGTAATGCGAAATGGAAATTTCAGTGATAAATACTTAGTAAAAAGAATGAATGACGATTTGGATCTCATATTCATGACAAGGGAGCGAAGAATAATGATATGTATGAGGAACAGTTCAAAGTTACGTGAAAAATAATTATATGGATAACAGATTTTTATAAATTTATGTCGAATATATCTGTGAAATTCAAATAGGATGACTAACAAGAATAGAGATGTGGGCGGGAAGTGGTGGTTTATACAACTAAGAACAGAGATTTCGATATTAGATATATAGAAGAAGAAGAGAGATTTGTTTGTGAAATAGTTAGTAAGACGATGAAGAAAAGGTACCTGAATATCGAGCGGTGAGTAAGATCAAGAAAAATGGAAATTTGAGTTATAAATATTTAGTTAAAAGAATGAATGTCGATTTGGATCTCATATTCATGGCAAAAGAGTAAAGAATAAAGATATGGATGTGGAACAGTTGAAAGGTACGTGAAAAATAAAATTATGTCGAATATATCTGTCAAATTAAATAAGAAGACTAACAAGAATAGAGATATGGGCGGGAAGTGGTGGGTTATATGACGTAAAAGAGAGATTTTGATACTACAATTGTAAAAGGTGAAGAAGAGAGATTTGTTTATGAAACAGTTAGCAAAACGATGAAGAATAAGGTCCTGGATGTCAAGCAGAAAGAAAAATAATGCAAAATGGAGATCTGAGGAATAAATACTTAAAAAAAGGTATGAATAGATATTTCGATCTCGAATACTGAGCAAGGCTATGAAGAATGAAGATGTTGTTGTCACAGAGTTAAAAGGTATGTGAAAAATAAGTATATAGATGCCAGACCTTTATAAAATTATGTCGAAAATATCTATAAAATTCAAATAGGATGACTAACAAGAATAGAGATGTGGGCGGGAAGTGGAGGTTTATACAACTAAGAACAGAGATTTCGATATCAGATATATAGAAGAAGAAGAGAGATTTGTTTGTGAAATAGTTAGTAAGACGATGAAGAAAAGGTACCTGAATATCGAGCGGTGAGTAAGATCAAGAAAAATGGAAATTTGAATTATAAATATTTAGTTAAAAGAATGAATGTCGATTTGGATCTCATATTCATGCCAAAAGAGAGAAGAATAGAGATATGGATGAGAAACAGTTAAAAGGTACGTGAAAAATAATATATGGTTGCCAGATTTTAATAAAATTATGTCGAATATGTCTGTGAAATTAAATAAGAAGACTAAGAAGAATAGAGATGTGGGCGAGCAGTGGTGGGTTGTACAACGAGTAATACAGATTTGGATATTAGATATATAGAAAAAGAAAAAGAGAGATTTGGTTGTGAAATAGTTAGCAAGACGATGAAGAATAGGAACCTGGATGTCAAGAAGTGGGTAAGACAATGCAAGATGGAGATTTCAAGAATAAATACTCAGTAAAAAGAATAAATGAAGACTGAGATCTCATACACATAGCAAGGGAATGAAGAATAAAGATATGGATCTCGAAGAATTAAAAGGAACGTGAAAAATAAATATATGGATGCCAGATTTTTTTAAATTATGAAATATATATCTATTAAATTGAAGTAGCAAGATTAACAAGAATAGAGATGTGGGCGGGAAGTGGTGGTTTATACAACGTAGAACAAATATTTCGATATTGGATATATAAAAGGAGAAAAAGAGAGATTTGGATGTGAAATAGTTACTAAGACGATGAAGAATAGGGACATGGATATCAAGCGGTTGGAAAGATAATGCAACATGGAAGTTGGAAGAATAATTACTCAGTAAAAAGAATGAATGAAAATTAAGATCTCATATACATAGCAAAGGAATTAAGAATGGAGATGTGGATTTCGCACAGTTAAAAGGTATCGGAAAAATAAAGATGTGGATGCGGAAGAGTTAAAGGGTACGTGAAAAATAAGTATATGGATGCCATATTTTTATAAAATTATGTCGATTATATCTGTGAAATTCAAATAAGAAGACTAACAAGAATAGAGACGTGGGCGGGAAGTGGTGGGTTATACTACGACGAATAGAGATTTGGATATTAGATATATAGAAGGAGAGAAAGAGAGATTTGGTTGTGAAATTCAAATAAGAAGACTAACAAGAATAGAGATGTGGTCGGGAAGTGGTGGGTTATACGACGAGGAATAGAGATTTGGATATTAGATATATAGGAGAGAAAGCGAGATTTGGTTGTGAAATAGTTAGCAAGACGATGAAGAATAGGAATCTGGATATCAAGAAGAGGGTAAGACAATGCAAGATGGAGATTTCAGTAATAAATACTTAGTAGAAAGAATGAATGAAGACTGGGATCTCATACACATAGCAAGGGAATGAAGAATAAAGATATAGATCTCAAAGAATTAAAAGGTACGTGAAAATTATTAATATGGATGCCAGATTTTTTTATAATCATGACAAATATATCTATTAAAATAAAGTAGCAAGATTAACAAGAATAGAGATGTGGGCGAGAAAAGTTGGGTTATACAACAAGGAATAGATATTTGGATATTAGATTTATAGAAGAATCAAAAGAGACATTTGGTTGTGAAATAGATAGCAAGACGATAAAGAATAGGAACCTGGATTTCAAGAAGTGGTTAAGACAATGCAAGATGGAGATTTCAGGAATGAATACGAAGTAAAAAGAATGAATGAAGAATGAGATCTCATAGAAATAGCAAGGGAATGAAGAATAAAGACATGGATCTCCAAGTATTAAAAGGTACGTGAAAAATAAATATATGGGTGCCAGATTTTTTTCAAATTATGACAAATATATCTATTAAATTGAAGTAGCAAGATTAAGAAGAATAGAGATGTGGGCGGGAAGTGGTGTGTTATACAACGGAGAAGAGAGATTTCGATATTAGATATATAGAAGAAGAAGAAATATTTGTTTGTGAAATAGTTAGTAAGACGATGAAGAAAAGGTACCTATATCAAGCAGTGAGTAAGATCAAGAGAAATGGAAATTTGAGTTATAAATATTTAGTTAAAAGAATGAATGACGATTTAGATCTCATATACATGGCAAGGGAGTGAAGAATAAAGAAATGGATCTCCAAGAATTAAAAGGTACGTGAAAAATAAATATATGGGTGCCAGATTTTAATAAAATTATGTCGAATATGTCTGTGAAATTAAATAAGAAGACTAAGAAGAATAGAGATGTGGGCGGGCAGTGGTGGGTTGTACAACGAGTAATACAGATTTGGATATTAGATATATAGAAGAAGAAAAAGAGAGATTTGGTTGTGATATAGTTAGCAAGACGATGAAGAATAGGAACCTGGATGTCAAGAAGTGTGTAAGACAATGCAAGATGGAGATTTCAGGAATAAATACTCAGTAAAAAGAATGAATGAAGACTGGGATCTCATACACATAGCAAGGGAATGAGGAATAAAGATATGGATCTCGAAGAATTAAAAGGCACGTGAAAAATAGATATATAAATGCCAGATTTTTTTAAATTATGACAAATATATCTATTAAATTGAAGTAGCAAGATTAACAAGAATAGAGATATGGGCGGGAAGTGGTGAGTTATATGACGTAAGAGAGAGATTTCGATACTAGATTTATAAAAGGTGAAGAAGAGAGATTTGTTTGTGAAACAGTTAGGAAAACGATGAAGAATAAGGTCCTGGATGTCAAGCAGAAAGAAAAATAATGCAAAATGGAGATCTGAGGAATAAATACTTAAAAAAAGGTATGAATAGAGATTTCGATCTCAAATACTGAGCAAGGCTATGAAGAATGAAAATGTTGTTGTCACAGAGTTAAAAGGTATGTGAAAAATAAGTATATAGATGCCAGACCTTTATAAAATTATGTCGAAAATATCTATAAAACTCAAATAGGAAGACTAGCAAGAATAGAGATGTGGGCGAAAAGTGGTGGTTTATATAACGTAGAACAGAGATTTCGATATTAGATATATAGAAGGAGAAGAACAGAGATTTGTTTGTGCAATAATTTGTAAGACGATAAAGATTAGGGTCCTGGATATCAAGCGGTGAGTAAGGTAATGCGAAATGGAAATTTCAGTGATAAATACTTAGTAAAAAGAATGAATGACGATTTGGATCTCATATTCATGACAAGGGAGCGAAGAATAATGATATGCATGAGGAACAGTTCAAAGTTACGTGAAAAATAATTATATGGATAACAGATTTTTATAAATTTATGTCTAATATATCTGTGAAATTCAGATAGGATGACTAACAAGAATAGAGATGTGGGCGGGAAGTGGTGGTTTATACAACTAAGAACAGAGATTTCGATATTAGATATATAGAAGAAGAAGAGAGATTTGTTTGTGAAATAGTTAGTAAGACGATGAAGAATAGGTACCTATATCAAGCAGTGAGTAAGATCAAGAGAAATGGAAATTTGAGTTATAAATATTTAGTTAAAAGAATGAATGTCGATTTGATCTCATATTCATGGCAAAAGAGTGAAGAATAAAGATATGTATGTAAAAGGTACGTGAAAAATAATATATGGATGCCAGCTTTTAATAAAATTATGTCGAATATTTCTCTGAAATTAAATAAGAAGACTAACAAGAAGAGAGATGTGGGCGGGAATTGGTGGTTTATACAACGTAGAACAAATATTTCGATATTAGATATATAGAAGAAGAAGAGAGATTTGTTTGTGAAATAGTTAGTAAGACGATAAAGAAATGGTACCTGAATATCGAGCGGTGAGTAAGATCAAGAAAAATGGAAATTTGAGTTATAAATATTTAGTTAAAAGAATGAATGTCGATTTGGATCTCATATTCATGGCAAAAGAGAGAAGAATAGAGATATGGATGTGAAACAGTTAAACGGTACGTGAAAAATAATACATGGTTGCCAGATTTTAATAAAATTATGTCGAATATGTCTGTGAAATTAAATAAGAAGACTAAGAAGAATAGAGATGTGGGCGAGCAGTGGTGGGTTGTACAACGAGTAATACAGATTTGGATATTAGATATATAGAAAAAGGAAAAGAGAGATTTGGTTGTGAAATAGTTAGCAAGACGAAGAAGAATAGGAACCTGGATGTCAAGAAGTGGGTAAGACAATGCAAGATGGAGATTTCAGGAATAAATACTCAGTAAAAAGAATAAATGAAGACTGGGATCTCATACACATAGCAAGGGAATGAAGAATAAAGATATGGATCTCGAAGAATTAAAAGGAACGTGAAAAATAAATATATGGATGCCAGATACTTTCAAATTATGAAATATATATCTATTAAATTGAAGTAGCAAGATTAACAAGAATAGAGATGTGGGCGGGAAGTCGTGGTTTATACAACGTAGAATAAATATTTCGATATTAGATATATAAAAGGAGAAAAAGAGAGATTTGGTTGTGAAATAGTTACTAAGACGATGAAGAATAGGGACATGGATATCAAGCGGTTGGAAAGATAATGCAACATGGAAGTTGGAAGAATAATTACTCAGTAAAAAGAATGAATGAAGATTAAGATCTCATATACATAGCAAAGGAATTAAGAATGGAGATGTGGATTTCGCACAGTTAAAAGGTATCGGAAAAATAAAGATGTGGATGCGGACGAGTTAAAAGGTACGTGAAAAATAAGTATATGGATGCCATATTTTTATAAAATTATGTCGATTATATCTGTGAAATTCAAATAAGAAGACTAACAAGAATAGAGACGTGGGCGGGAAGTGGTGGGTTATACTACTCCGAATAGAGATTTGGATATTAGATATATAGAAGGAGAGAAAGAGAGATTTGGTTGTGAAATTCAAATAAGAAGACTAACAAGAATAGAGATGTGGTCGGGAAGTGGTGGGTTATACGACGAGGAATAGAGATTTGGATATTAGATATATAGGAGAGAAAGCGAGATTTGGTTGTGAAATAGTTAGCATGACGATGAAGAATAGGAATCTGGATATCAAGAAGTGGGTAAGACAATGCAAGATGGAGATTTCAGTAATAAATACTTAGTAGAAAGAATGAATGAAGACTGGGATCTCATACACATAGCAAGGGAATGAAGAATAAAGATATAGATCTCAAAGAATTAAAAGGTACGTGAAAATTAAATATATGGATGCCAGATTTTTTTATAATCATGACAAATATATCTATTAAAATAAAGTAGCAAGATTAACAAGAATAGAGATGTGGGCGACAAGAGTTGGGTTATACAACGAGGAATAGAGATTTGGATATTAGATTTATAGAAGAAGCAAAAGAGTCATTTGGTTGTGAAATAGTTAGCAAGACGATAAAGAATAGGAACCTGGATTTCAAGAAGTGGTTAAGACAATGCAAGATGGAGATTTCAGTGTTGAATACGAAGTAAAAAGAATGAATGAAGAATGAGATCTCATACAAATAGCAAGGGAATGAAGAATAAAGACATGGATCTCCAAGTATTAAAAGGTACGTGAAAAATAAATATATGGGTGCCAGATTTTTTTCAAATTATGACAAATATATTTATTAAATTGAAGAAGCAAGATTAAGAAGAATAGAGATGTGGGCGGGAAGTGGTGTGTTATACAACGGAGAAGAGAGATTTCCATATTAGATATATAGAAGAAGAAGAGATATTTGTTTGTGAAATAGTTAGTAAGACGATGAAGAAAAGGTACCTATATCAAGCAGTGAGTAAGATCAAGAGAAATGGAAATTTGAGTTAAAAATATTTAGTTAAAAGAATGAATGACGATTTGGATCTCATATACTTGGCAAGGGATTGAAGAATAAAGACATGGATCTCCAAGAATTAAAAGGTACGTGAAAAATAAATATATGGGTGCCAGATTTTTTTTAAATTATGACAAATATATCTGTTAAATTGAAGCAGAAAGATTAAGAAGAATAGAGATGTGGGCGGGAAGTGGTGGGTTATACAACGTGGAAGAGAGATTTCGATACTGGATTTATAGAACGTGAAGAAGAGAGATTTGTTTGTGATATAGTTACCAAGACCATGAAGAAAAGGGACCTGGATATGAAGCAGTGAGTAAGATAATTCGAAATGAAAATTCGATTTATAAATACTTTGTAAGAACAATGAATGACGATTTGGATCTCATATTCATGGCAAAAGAGTGAAGAATAGAGATATGGATGTGAAACAGTTAAAAGGTACGTGGAAAATAATATATGGATGCCAGATTTTAATAAAATTATGTCGAGTATATCTGTGAAATTAAATAAGAAGACTAACAACAATAGAAATGTGGGCGGGAAGTGGTGGGTTATACAACGAGGATAGCGATTTGGATATGAGATATGTAGAAGAAGAAAAAAAGAGATTTGGTTGTGAAATATATAGCAAGACGATGAAGAACACGGACCTGGATATCAATCGGTTAGTAAGATAATGGAAGATGGAGATTAGAGGAATAAATACTTAGTGAAAAGAATGAATGACGATTTGGATCTCATATTCATGGCAAGGGAGTGAAGAATAAAGATATGCATGAGGAACAGTTAAAAGGTTCGTGAAAAATTAGTATATGGATGCTAGATTTTTGTAGAATTATGTCAAATATATCTGTGAAATTCAAATAAGAAGACTATCAAGAATAGAGATGTGGGAGGGAAGTGGTGGGTGATGACGAGGAATAGACATTTAAATATTAGATATGTAGAAGAAGAGAAAGAGAGATTTGGTTGTGACATAGTTTGCAAGACGATGAAGAAAAGTCACCTGGATATCAATCGGTGAGTAAGATAATTCGAAATGAAAATTTCAGTTATAAATATTAAGTTAAAAGAATGAATGACGATTTGGATCTCATATTCATGGCAAAAGAGTGAAGAATAGACATATGGATGTGAAACAGTTAAAAGGTACGTGAAAAATAATATATGGATGCCTAATTTTAATAAAATTATGTCGAATATTTCTCTGAAATTAAATAAGAAGACTAACAAGAAGAGAGATGTGGGCGGGAATTGGTGGTTTATACAACGTAGAATAAATATTTCGATATTAGATATATAAAAGGAGAAAAAGAGAGATTTGGTTGTGAAATAGTTACTAAGACGATGAAGAATAGGGACATGGATATCAGGCGGTTGGAAAGATAATGCAACATGGAAGTTGGAAGAATAATTACTCAGTAAAAAGAATGAATGAAGATTAAGATCTCATATACATAGCAAACGAATTAAGAATGGAGATGTGGATTTCGCACAGTTAAAAGGTATCGGAAAAATAAAGATGTGGATGCGGAAGAGTTAAAAGGTACGTGAAAAATAAGTATATGGATGCCATATTTTTATAAAATTATGTCGAATATATCTGTGAAATTCAAATAAGAAGACTAACAAGAATAGAGATGTGGTCGGGAAGTGGTGGGTTATACGACGAGGAATAGAGATTTGGATATTAGATATATAGGAGAGAAAGCGAGATTTGGTTGTGAAATAGTTAGCAAGACGATGAAGAATAGGAACCTGGATGTCAAGAAGTGGGTAAAACAATACAAAATGGAGATTTCAGGAATGAATACAAAGTAAAAAAAATGAATGAAGAATGAGATCTCATACACATAGCAAGGGAATGTAAAATAAATATATCGATGTCGAACAGTTAAAAGGTACGTGAAAAATAAGAAAATGGATGCCAGATTTTCTTTAAATTACGACAAATATATTTATTAAATTGAAGTAGCAAGATTAAGAAGAATAGAGATGTGGGCGGGAAGTGGTGGGTTATACAACGTGGAATAGAGATTTCGATACTGGGTTTATAGAAGGTGAAGAAGAGAGATTTGGTTGTGATATAGTTAGCAAGACGATGAAGAAAAGGGACCTGGATATCAAGCGGTGAGTAAGATAATTCGAAATGAAAATACGAGTTATAAATACTTAGTAAGAACAATGTATGACGATTTGGATCTCATATTCATGGCAAAAGAGAGAAGAATAGAGATATGGATGTGAAACAGTTAAAAGGTACGTGAAAAATAAGTATATAGATGCCAGACCTTTATAAAATTATGTCGAAAATATCTATAAAATTCAAATAGGAAGACTAGCAAGAATAGAGATGTGGGCGAAAAGTGATGGTTTATATAAAAGGAGAAAAAGAGAGATTTGGTTGTGAAATAGTTACTAAGACGATGAAGAATAGGGACATGGATATCAAGCGGTTGGAAAGATAATGCAACATGGAAGTTGGAAGAATAATTACTCAGTAAAAAGAATGAATGATGATTAAGATCTCATATACATAGCAAAGGAATTAAGAATGGAGATGTGGATTTCGCACAGTTAAAAGGTATCGGAAAAATAAAGATGTGGATGCGGAAGAGTTAAAAGGTACGTGAAAAATAAGTATATGGATGCCATATTTTTATAAAATTATGTCGATTATATCTCTGAAATTCAAATAAGAAGACTAACAAGAATAGAGATGTGGTCGGGAAGTGGTGGGTTATACGACGAGGAATAGAGATTTGGATATTAGATATATAGGAGAGAAAGCGAGATTTGGTTGTGAAATAGTTAGCAACACGATGAAGAATAGGAATCTGGATATCAAGAAGTGAATAAGACAATGCAAGATGGAGATTTCAGTAATAAATACTTAGTAAAAAGAATGAATGAAGACTGGGATCTCATACACATAGCAAGGGAATGAAGAATAAAGATATAGATCTCAAAGAATTAAAAGGTACGTGAAAATTAAATATATGGATGCCAGATTTTTTTATAATCATGACAAATATATCTATTAAAATAAAGTAGCAAGATTAACAAGAATAGAGATGTGGGCGAGAAGAGTTGGGTTATACAACGAGGAATAGAGATTTGGATATTAGATTTATAGAAGAAGCAAAAGAGACATTTGGTTGTGAAATAGTAATCAAGACGATAAAGAATAGGAACCTGGATGTCAAGAAGTGGTTAAGACAATGCAAGATGGAGATTTCAGGAATGAATACGAAGTAAAAAGAATGAATGAAGAATGAGATCTCATACACATAGCAAGGGAATGAAGAATAAAGACATGGATCTCCAAGTATTAAAAGGTACGTGAAAAATAAATATATGGGTGCCAGATTTTTTTCAAATTATGAAAAATATATTTATTAAATTGAAGTAGCAAGATTAAGAAGAATAGAGATGTGGGCGGGAAGTGGTGGGTTATACAACGGAGAAGAGAGATTTCGATATTAGATATATAGAAGAAGAAGAGATATTTGTTTGTGAAATAGTTAGTAAGACGATAAAGAAAAGGTACCTATATCAAGCAGTGAGTAAGATCAAGAGAAATGGAAATTTGAGTTATAAATATTTAGTTAAAAGAATGAATGTCGATTTGGATCTCATATTCATGGCAAAAGAGTGAAGAATAAAGATATGGATGTGGAACAGTTAAAAGGTACGTGAAAAATAAGTTTATGGATGCCAGATTTTAATAAAATTATGTCGAATACATCTGTCAAATTAAATAAGAACACTAACAAGAATAGAGATGTGGGCGGGAAGTGGTGGGTTATGCCACGGAGAAGAGAGATTTCGATATTAGATATATAGAAGAAGAAGAGATATTTGTTTGTGAAATAGTTAGTAAGACGATGAAGAAAAGGTACCTATATCAAGCAGTGAGTAAGATCAAGAGAAATGGAAATTTGAGTTAAAAATATTTAGTTAAAAGAATGAATGACGATTTGGATCTCATATACATGGCAAGGGAGTGAAGAATAAAGACATGGATCTCCAAGAATTAAAAAATACGTGAAAAATAAATATATGGGTGCCAGATTTTTTTAAAATTATGACAAATATATCAATTAAATGTAAGTAGAAACATTAAGAAGAATAGAGATGTGGCGGGAAGTGGTGGGTTATACAACGTGGAAGAGAGATTTTGATACTAGATTTATAGAAGGTTAAGAAGAGAGATTTGGTTGTGATATAGTTAGTAAGACGATGAAGAAAAGGGACCTGGATATCAAGCGGTGAGTAAGATAATTCGAAATTAAAATACGAGTTATAAATACTTAGTAAGAACAATGAATGACGATTTGGATCTCATATTCTTGGCAAAAGAGAGAAGAATAGAGATATGGATGTGAAACAGTTAAAAGGTACGTGAAAAATAATATATGGATACCATATTTTAATAAAATTATGTCGAGTGTATCTGTGAAATTAAATAAGAAGACTAACAACAATAGAGATGTGGGCGGGAAGTGGTGGGTTATACAACGAGGAATAGCGATTTGTATATGAGATATGTAGAAGAAGAAAAAAAGAGATTTGGTTGTGAAATATATAGCAAGACGATGAAGAATAGGAACCTGGATGTCAAGAAGTGGGTAAGACAATGCAAGATGGAGATTTCAGGAATAAATACTCAGTAAAAAGAATGAATGAAGACTGGGATCTCATACACATAGCAAGGGAATGAAGAATAAGGATATAGATCTCAAAGAATTAAAAGGTACGTGAAAATTAAATATATGGATGCCAGATTTTTTTATAATCATGACAAATATATCTATTAAAATAAAGTAGCAAGATTAACAAGAATAGAGATGTGGGCGAGAAGAGTTGGGTTATACAACGAGGAATAGAGATTTGGATATTAGATATATAGAGGAAGAAAAAGAGACATTTGGTTGTGAAATAGTTAGCAAGACGATAACGAATAGGAACCTGGATGTCAAGAAGTGGGTGGAAATGCAAGATGGAGATTTCAGCAATGAATACGAAGTAAAAAGAATGAATGAAGAATGAGATCTCATACACATAGCAAGGGAATGTAAAATAAATATATCGATGTCGAACAGTTAAAAGGTACGTGAAAAATAAGAATATGGAGGCCAGATTTTTTTAAATTACGACAAATATATTTATTAAATTGAAGTAGCAAGATTAAGAAGAATAGAGATGTGGGCGAGAAGTGGTGGGTTATACAATGGAGAAGAGAGATTTCGATATTAGATATATAGAAGAAGAAGAGATATTTGTTTGTGAAATAGTTAGTAAGACGATGAAGAATAGGTACCTGAATATCGAGCGGTGAGTAAGATCAAGAAAAATGGAAATTTGAGTTATAAATACTTAGTAAAAAGAATGAATGAAGATTAAGATCTCATATACATACCAATGGAATTAAGAATGGAGATGTGGATTTCGCACAGTTAAAAGGTATCGGAAAAATAAAGATGTGGATGTGGAACAGTTTAAAGGTACGTGAAAAATAAGAGTATGGATGACAGATTTTTTAAAAATTATGACATATATATATATTAAATTCAAGTAACAAGATTAACAAGAATAGAGATGTGGGCGGGAAGTGGTGGGTTATACAACGTGGAAGAGAGATTTCGATACTAGATTTATAGAAGGTGAAGAAGAGAGATTTGGTGGTGATATAGTTAGTAAGACGATGAAGAAAAGGGACCTGGATATCAAGCGGTGAGTAAGATAATTCGAAATGAAAATACGAGTTATAAATACTTAGTAAGAACAATGAATGACGATTTGGATCTCATATTCATGGCAAAAGAGAGAAGAATAGAGATATGGATGTGAAACAGTTAAAAGGTACGTGAAAATAATATATAGATGCCAGATTTTAATATAATTATGTCGAATATGTCTGTGAAATTAAATAAGAAGGCTAAAAAGAATAGAGATGTGGGCGGGCAGTGGTGGGTTATACGACGAAAAATAGACATTTCGATATTAGATATATAGAAGGAGAAAAAGAGAGATTTGGTTGTGAAATATTTAGCAAGACGATGAAGAATAGGAACCTGGATGTCAAGCGGTGGGTAAGATAATGCAAAATGGAAATTTGAGTTATAAATACTCAGTAAAAGAATGAATGACGATTTCTATCTCATATTCATGGCAACGAAGTGAAGAATAAAGATAATTATATGGAACAGTTAAAAGGACTGTGGAAAATAAGTATATCGATGGCAGATTTTTATAAAATTATGTCGAATATATCTGTGAAATTCAAATAGGAAAACTAACAAGAATAGAGATGTGGACGGGAAGTGTTGGGTTTTACAACGTACAACAGAGATTTTGATATCAGATATAGAGCAGGAGAAGAAAAAAGATTTGTGTGTAAAATAGTTAGCAAGAAGATGAAGAAAAGGGACCTAGATATCAAGCGGATGTAAGATAATGGAAAATTGAGTTATAAATACTTAGTAAAAAGAATGAATGAAGATTAAGATCTCATATATACATACAATGGAATTAAGAATGGAGATGTGGATTTCGCACAGTTAAAAGGTATCGGAAAAAAAAATAAAGATGTGGATGTGGAACAGTTTAAAAGGTACGTGAAAAATAAGAGTATGGATGACAGATTTTTTAAAAATTATGACATATATATATATTAAATTCAAGTAACAAGATTAACAAGAATAGAGATGTGGGCGGGAAGTGGTGGGTTATACAACGTGGAAGAGAGATTTCGATACTAGATTTATAGAAGGTGAAGAAGAGAGATTTGTTTGTGAAATAGTTAGTAAGACGATGAAGAAAAGGGACCTGGATATCAAGCGGTGAGTAAGATAAAGAAATGAAAATACGAGTTATAAATATTTAGTAAGAACAATGAATGACGATTTGGATCTCATATTCATGGCAAGGGAGAGAAGAATAGAGATATGGATGTGAAACAGTTAAAAGGTACGTGAAAAATAATATATGGTTGCCAGATTTTAATAAAATTATGTCGAATATATCTGTGAAATTAAACAAGAAGACTAACAAGAATAGAGATGTGGTCGGGCAGTGGTGTGTTATACAACGAGGAATTGAGATTTGGATATTAGATATATAGAAGGACAAAAAGAGAGATTTGGTTGTGAAATATTTAGCAAGACGATGAAGAACAGAGACCTGGATAAAGTATTGGGTGGGAGTGAATAAGGATTTGAACATTTTGTCAATTCATCCAAAACGGGTTTTCACCACCAAAAGAATGAAGATATGACTGGAGGACTCTTTCCATGAGTATGAAAACAGAAAGCTATTTTGCATGTAATAAGGAAACCATGGACAAAATCAACGGATATATAGAGCAAACGTCACTGAAATTATAGGAGACAATGTAGTGTTCGAAACAAAATATAGTAACAATGGATAAAGAAAAGGAAGCATCTAGAGAACTCTGTAATGGGAAATGGAAGAAAGGCATTTGTAATATAGACCTCAATATGGAGTAATGGTCCAAGGAAGTGAAATTTTCCAAATGAAAACGTTGGACAGATTAATAACTAAACCCCATCAGTGTCTTTTTAAGGACACCAAGTAAAACCTTGTAAGAGGGTTGGTAAATTTATTCACACCTAAAGAGAACAGAACAGATTCTAAAGAGGATGAAATTGAACAGTTTAGAACTGATAGTAAGGGAGAAAAGAACTTGAGTAAAAGCCTATGTGTAAGAATGATTGTAATCCATTCGTTATTTGACATGTGGGACCAAAGGAGTAAAAATTGTATCGAACAACAGAAAATGTGATGAAATAAGAATCATTCCAAAGGAACCAGCATCTCTATGATGTACTTCTGACATGAAATAAAGACGGAAAGTGCGAAAAGGCAAACAAAGAAGGTTAAGAAAAAGACAGGGTAATTGTGTACTGGATAGTTGAACTGAACTAAATGGGTCAGCTTTCCCAAAATTCAAAATTTATACCACAATTTGTGAATCTAGATAGTGCATGTAAAAATACCTATAATTCTTAATGTAGGAATAGTAAGACTACTAGGACCAGACATATGGTCCTAGAAATGTAGTTGATCTGAAAAGAAATCAGTATGTATGCAAATGAAAGTAACTGATGAAAAACAAGTAATGCATCCGGATTAGATTTATACAAAAGGGATTGTGAAAGAGGGAAAAAAACCTGGAATGGAATATACATGAGAAATTAAGCCCACATAATGAGAGGATGGTTGAATACTGTCCTCAGTGGGAAGTTCACATAGCCTTAGAAGTAGATGAATGTAAAAACAAGCTGACCTCCTGCTAAATTTCATATTGAAATCGAAGGGATGAAAGAGAGTCAAATATATGTGAATGAACTTGAAGGCTACATAATGGTGTTCACTAATATATGAAAGTGACTGTCACGTCGTCAACACGTAACTTTCCTTTCCTCGCCACTGTTGAAATTTCACTTATATGAAGAGATTCTTTTCTCACAAAGGATAGAGAAATCGTAATATGGACTTCTAAGTTACTAAATGATAAAAATGTAATTTGAAACACAAAACAAATATTTGTCATTAAAAACTAGTAAATTTACAAAACAATTTTTTTTAAGTTTTACGAGCGTAAAACTATAGAGAGAACTAGAAAATAGGAAGTTAGTGTTTCTAAGATTGTTGGAAGACATATGCTGAATTATGAGAAATCTCATGAGTTAAGGTGGCAATTGTCTAAAGAGCAAATCTCTAAGACAAAGGAACAGAGAAGATATCTTAACTGTGTTAAAAGGTTTATCTTTTTCAGAAGGATCTGTAACAGGTAAAGAACATACCAGTCGGCCGAGAAACTCCATTCATACCATCTCCTGCAGGATGGTTCTTTGGAGATCTGGTATGGAAAGGAGGTGGACCAGGTTAGATGTTTTGTGTTGGCTAGGATGCCTCCCACCCAATCATGGGAAAGAGGGTGGACCACTTTAGATGTAATGTTTTAGCTAGGATGTTTCCCACCCTACCATGTGAAAAAGGTGACCTATTTAGATGTATTATGTTCGCTAGAATGCTCCCCACCCTATCATAGGAAAGAAGGTGAACCCGTTTAGATGTATTGCGTTGGGAAAGATGCTCCCCACCCTATCCTGGGAAAGAAGGTGGACTCATTTAGAGGTGTTGTATTGGCAAGAATGCTCCCCACTGTATCCTGGGAAGGAAGGCGGACTATTTATGTGCATTGTGTTTGATAAGATGCTCCCACCCTACCATGGGTAAGAATGTGGACCCGTTTAGATGTATTGCGTTGGGAAGGATACTCCCCACCCTATTCTGGGAAAGATGGTGGACCCATTTAGAGTTATTGTATTGGCAAGAATTCCCCCCACCCAATCATGGGAAAGAAGGTGGACTAATTTATATGTATTGTGTTTACTAAGATGCTCCCCACTCTACCATGGGTAAGAAAGTGGAGTACTTTATATGTACTGTATTTGCTAAGATGTCCCTCCCCCCCAACATGGAAAAGAAGGTGGACCAGCCAGAATATCTACAATTAAAATGTCATTTTACACCTAACGTAGTGACCCGTACTTTCAAGATGGGAAAAGAGTGTACCTAGTTTATGTGTTATCTCACTAGTGTGTTGCTTTAAGAAAAGAAGTCACACTCCAACGACATCTTGCGGACATTTTCCGAGGACTGCTCGTCTAGGTTCCTTCACCAAGTCAATGCGAGATTCTCAATGAGATTCCTGTTATTATGTATTTTTAGGTAAGATATCGTATCAACGTTGATGTTTTCTTACACTGAAAAT
Source organism: Tachypleus tridentatus (assembly GCF_004210375.1). Lineage (NCBI taxonomy): Eukaryota > Metazoa > Arthropoda > Merostomata > Xiphosura > Limulidae > Tachypleus > Tachypleus tridentatus. The sequence goes on along the minus strand of NC_134837.1, from coordinate 248,173,966 downwards.
ATATTTCCCATAGATACTTTACTCTCCACTTCACATTTCTGGTACTTCTTTTCTGTCAACTTTGAAGATTGTGTTCTACACTAAATAGGAAGCCAGCTGCCAACTTTGATAGCAGAGTATGTTTCAGTGAAGCGTTGTGCTTGTTTATTTACACGCTACAACGCAGATGAACCAAGTTGAAACGTGCGGTAGATGAGAATTTCAAGGCTAGTGAAATCAAAAATATTTTCGCATGTTGAAGGCTGGACTGAACAATAATAGCTGTTATGTGAGAACAAAAAGATATTCTATCGAAAATAGTATGAAACTAGATATTTTAGACTATGTACAATAATCTGGTATAATTTTCTATGTGTATAGTTTTAAATATTTTTAAAAACGATGCCTAACAAAACAATTTGCAAATCTTATTATATAGTCTTTATAAAATAAAGTTTGTGTCAACCAAACAAACATTTCCGATATTCTGAATTCATCCAATTAATGTGGCAGACAAACACAAATCTCTTTTCTCTTTCGACAAACACAAATCTCTCTTTTTATAGTTTCCATTAACACTTGAGCCAGTAATTTCAAGTTTTCTCAGATAACTATGCTGCAGTATATTTGGTAGAATTTTGTAAACCAAAACAAACTATTAACCATGAATATAACTATAAACAAAACTCAACATTTAACATGACAAATGATAATGTAATAATATCTAAAATTAATATGTAAATAAAATCAGGACTAGTAACTTTATATCTAGTTCAAAATATCTGAATAAAATATTAATAAATATTTGTTGAAAAACACATTGAAAATAAACATTTTTTTTCAAGTATAACATCAAACAAAATTAAATTATATTATATGTGTGTTATTTTTGTAGTAAAGCCTTATCTGGCTATCTGTTGTGTTAACTGAGAATAACTTTAACCATGATTGTAACGTTGTAACAATAAGTGCTGTACCATATGGGGACTGAATTATATTAAAAGATATAAAACATGGTACTTGTTATATGATGGTAACCAAATGCTGGGATTAAATGTGTTTAAATTATTTGTATGTCATTTGAACCTAAAGTTGTTAAACATCTCGGATAGAATACAAAACAGAATTTTTCAAACAATCTGTTTTAAAGTTATCTTTATCTCTTTGTGTGTAATGTTTCAACATATGACTTTAATGTCCTTAAACATAAAATTAAATGTTCAGTAGACAAAATTCTATATTAATTTGAATGACTGGTATATTTTGCTGTTATTAATCAAACTTTCTGAACCTATATTCCTTATACCAACAACTTCAAGAAGTAATGATTGAGTATCTCAGTCATGTTAAGAACCACTCAACAATAACATACCGTTACGTCACATGTTGATATGTATATGATAGTGTTATTCAATCATAACAAGTTAGTGTAGAATATCCTGTTTGTTGTCAATATTATTCATACCTGTTCTACTGTTATTTAAATAGTTAATATTGAACTTTGACTTGCCTTTTCACTCTCAACACAGGAAGTGGCCGTCATAAACAGGAGAGAGATGAACTGATGGACAGACACCACGGTTGATAGTATGTATAAAACAAGAAGAAGGATCGTGTTCTCTGTCCAACCTGGATTGGATTTCCTTTTTTCTTTGTGACTTAGCACTGAATGGATGCCACAAAATTATAAATTACAAAGTATTTCTGAGTAAAACTATTCGTAGAGACTTAGAATTATTTCTTGCTTAAAGTTTACTATTTAATATAAATATGTGAACTCAACCTCTGAAAGTTACTCACAAGTCGTGGTCGTTGTTCAGATTACATTCTATAATATCATATAAAGGTAAGATAAAAAGATTGCTATAAGTTAACCACTAAGAAAATTGTACAAAAAACAAGACATGAGTAATTGGTATGTGTAGAAATTATAATTAGTTAACAACTACAATCATAGGATTTGAGATTAGGAGTTAGAAATCAATAGGTAGTTTGTCTATTGGAGAAACTCGTCAGAGTTCACATGTAAACAAACATGAAAGTCTGGACTGGTTTAAATTATTCACATACACTAAATGAATGTTTCAAAATTATAAAGTCTAAAGTATTTCTGAATAAAACTGTTAGTATACATTTAAAATTATGTTTTACTTACAGTTTAAAATATGATATGTGGGTGTGCACTCAACATGTCAAAGGTGCTCACAAATTGGTGTGGGATAAGAAAAACAGGTAAGTTAAAAATATAGGATAAAAAAATACAGAACAATACGGTGATAGGTAGTTGCTCTTATAACTCACAAATTATGTTTTAGTTCCAGATTAGTTTTAACCCCGTATCATACAATGGGATTTCTTCTAACTAAAGGCATCCGAATTTATCTTTGTTTATGGCTTGTCCATATTTTCACCCAAGATGGCCTGATCTACTGACAAAGCCGAAAGCCATCTAGTAGTAAGAGGAAATGAAATACGGGATTATTTATGAAAACACACAGAAATGTTCGGTGACACATGGTTTTCGTTTGTACGCCAACATAGTGAAGAAACAGGACACGAACAATAAAGTATAAGTATTCTTTGTAGAGATGACATTGATCTGGAATTAGTACTTAAAGAAACCATCCACATTAAACAACTTCAACCAACACCAAATATCATGTAACCTTCATTAAAATTGTACCATTTAAAATATGTACAGAATTTTGTTATTGTCAGTAATTTACTTTTTATGTATTTTAGTTTTGATTAAATGATTGTTATTTCAGCAATGTATTTTAGTTATTTAGTTAGAAATAATGTATTATTTTTGTTTTGCTTTAAATAGTGAAAGTGGAATATGTAAGATATTTTACGCTACGTATTAACAAACGCAGCATTATATAATATTCAGGATATACATTCAGTAAATCCAAAATAAACAATTAATTAAATTATATTTTCTAATCCCACTATTACATAAACGACATGGCGTGCATATCTGTGTCTATTTGACCGAAATAATAAATACAGTGTGTCACTATTTATCAAATGTCACTATAAAGAAAAATCTATAAAAAAAATTCTCACTTCAGCATTCTAAATTCGGATAATTTTAAAAGTAACCACGATACGAACAACAAGCGTTTGTTTTCCCTAGCAATGAATATTAAATACTCTTCGTATAACAAGAGCCCGTCTTTCACTAGAACTAAACCTGAAGATTTGATTATATCTTTTTTTATTGATATAATTTATAGATACGGTTTCAAGAAATGGAGTTTAAAAATTAATTTTTCAATAAACGGTACCACATTTAATAGATAAAAAAATACAGTGTATATTAGAACAATCCGAAAACCTTTCCCATGCAGCACTTGCCATAAAATTAATCTTCAAAAAATGTTCAATTTTTCTAAGTTTTTCAATACGACGTTATAGAAAACAGACTAGTATTTGTTAACACTAATTACTTGGCTTCTCACAGATTTTAGAGTGTGAATGTTACTTACTAATTGTCTGAATTTTGTTTCTCATTTCAAAAATTCGATTCAGATGTATAAAATGTTTCTATGGGAATATACAATTAAAATATTTATAGAAAACCTTATACCTACAAATTGTGCTGGACGAAGTACCCATGAACAGCAGTGTGAGAAACTTTCTTCCATAAAATTTTGTTTTTTCTTCGCACATTTCGGTTTTTATTTTGATATCTTGTTCCCTTAGTTACTATACGCAATTATTCAATAATATTGTGGTTCCATTTTATTGTTGTATTTTACAGTTTTAAGTAGTTGTAATCGTAACAATACTGGTGAATCAATTGTTGTAATGAAATGACGCAAAATAGAAGGAGAATGACAGAAATATAAAACTGATAAGTGTTTCTTTGTTTTAAATTTCGCATAAAGCTACTCGAGGGCTATCTGCACTAGCCGTCCCTAATTTTGCAGTGTAAGACTAGAGGGTTTTGTTTGTTTGTTTGTTTTGGAATTTCGCACAAAGCTACTCGAGGGCTAGCTAGCCGTCTAATAGCAGTGTAAGACCACCACCCACCGCCAACTCTTGGGCTACTCTTTTACCAACGAATAGTGGGATTGACTGTCACATTATAACGCCCCCACGGCTGAAAGGGCGAGAATGTTTGATGCGACCGGGATTCGAACCCGCGACCCTCAGATTACGAGTCGAATGCCTTAACCCACCTGGTCAAAACTGATAAGTGAAGGCTAACAGTGGGAAAATTCAGAAGATGTTAAAAGTTATAAAAAGTAAAATTACTCTTTTGAACTTAGTTAAGAAATTGGTGGTTGGTTGGTTGGTTTTGCGTTTTATGACGCAAAGCAACTAGGCTATCGGCTTAGACGGTTATGGTGTATTTCCTTAATTATATATAAGTTTTGAGCGGAACGTTATACTTGCTTGACTCAAGGGAAGTAAGACGTTGGTGAATAAAGTTATCATACTGTTTGTGTTATATTTATAAGAATAAGAACAAAAATAGACATTCAAAATATATATACAAGTCCGCAAAATCTTAATCAATTTATTTCAAGAAAATGTCCAATTTCAACTGTTTAGTTTTCTAATGGATTTTCTCATGTGGTTAAAAGAGAACGACAGGCCTTTTCATGAAGTTCATTTTCCACTTCATTTTGCATACAATTTAATAGAATTAATATAACTTAACACTTCCGATGAAGTACGAATTTCTATTTCCTCACTATCTTTTCCATTTTGTTCATCTTCTGAATCTCTCACATTGTTACCATCTTGAGATTCTATTATAGATTTTAAATCAGTTTGATCAGTTTCTGTTAAAACATTCTTATCACTGTTCACAAAACTTTCTGCGTTCACAGAATCATTTGCATCAATCTTACCAATCAGAGTTTAGATTTCACTAGAATAGTCATAACAAACAACTTTTAAAAGTGAGGTTATTTAGTATGTTTTTAAAGATGAGAGTATTATGTAAATTTTCCCTAAATTTTAAAATTAGGGAAGATAGGAATTTAATTATTTTTTGTGAGAATTATTTAAAGAGTAGAATTTTGCACTTAAAAGTCAAATTGTAACAAAATGTCTGAGAATTTATTAATATTTAAACAAATTATTAGTTTAATAAAAAATTAATATTTAATCAAAAACTTTTTCCACCTTACTCAGGTTCTAATCCTACTTGTTGACAGAAGATAGTTTTCCTTCTGCGTTATGCAGTATCTGCCAAAAGAGGGCCTTTTATAAGAGAAATCTTAAGATAATGCTGCAAAATTTGATATTTCTGGCTAAAAGTCATTTCCACCCCATGCAGTTTCTTACAGGTTTTACTGTACCTTGCAAATTGTCTGAAACAGCTGAAAATGGCATTTATTTTGAAATTCAAAATGGATGCCCTGAACATTAATAGAAAAGCTGGCAATAACTATTTTTTGAATTGGTAAACCATTTAGATAATTTTCATGTAGTACGACACAGTTTCATTCGGCTACATTACTGTGTCATAATGTTTTCTGGAATTATCATGTTACCAAATGTCCTGTTGAAGTTAACAGTATAATTATTCTTTTCAATTCTCTCTTCCCAAAATAAAAGTGGATAGTTTTGGATTAGGTCTTGAATAATTTCAAATTAAATAGGTCATAATTTCATAATTGACAACATACAGAAGCAACTTTTGGTTTTGACTGAGAAGATAAGCATGATATGGAAAGGTATTCTGCTGTGTGTAACTTGTAAAAATCATGTTGAATAAAATGTTTCGCAAGCTGATATTTTCCTTGTATTAATCCGGTATTCTGCCTTCAAAAAGTGTCAATATTAAAAAATTCATAGACAGGTAAAAGTAAAAATTCAAATACAGCATCCCATAGTAATGTTTGTTTGAAAAACCAGAAACTTTTATCTCTCTGCTTGACAAAACATTTAGTCTGTACAACACCCACTTTCCCATATTAAACATTTGTTATTGTTTGTTTGAAAAAGTAAAATAAATCACAGTAATGTGAATTAATTTCTTAATTTTAAATTATATTTTATATGTTATGATAAAAAAAAACATTTTTAAAATACATATGACAGTCAAACTTAAAACATCTACAAGAAATACTGTTATTATCAAATGGTTATTTTGTATGTACATACATTCTACAGGGTTACTTAACATACACCCAACATGTGAAAGACTGTTCAAATTTGTGTATATATATATATGGCATTAAGTGAGATCCACAATTATGGGAACCATTGTGTTCTGTAAAGAATGTCACATATAATTCATACATTATAATAATAAATAAAGCGGTTTTCACTTTTCACTGTGCTGTACTTACTACCAGTAGTATTACTACCAATAGTATTAAACTTACAAATTACATGTTACATCAAGAAAAGAAAAACAAAGTATTTGTTACTACTATGACCTAAACTTGTGTCTTAAGGATTTCTTTTTTTTTCAGTGATCATGTGGTTAACATGTAACACAAAAGTGTGATTTATAATCTTAAGAGACGCTAATAATATATCACAAAATGTAGTTTCAGTATACATTATGTAATAAGACCAATACATACACCTTACTTCTGGAAATAAGTTTCAAATCAAAAATCAATACCCCAGTTTTTTGAACATGTTCTCCAAAATGATCTTTGTTTTGGACATATTTGCATGTTACATTTTTACAAATTTAATGAAGATAAAACAGAAAATTAGAAATTCATACTCTATACCACCTTATCAAAAATATCCCACTGTTACAGTCACTAGATGATGGGTAATTACAAAAGTAAAAATTTATTTTCTCTTATCAAAACATTTCAGACACAATAAAGTTACTAAATTTGACACCACTGGTATTGCATGCTACATGTATAATTTCATGTAATATAATTTAAAGAAATATTATTTCAGAAAAAACATATAAGGATGAAGACGGTTTACAAAACATAAACATTTAATTGGCAAGATTCGAAATTCACTTTTCTTCTTCAGCAAAGCCTGAAAATATAAAATAAACTAGTTTTTGTGTGAGGCCTCACACTGCTAGAAACCAGGTTTTTTTGCCCATGGTTTGCAGACAATAAATGGCATTAAACCTTTTTCCATTAAAATTGTTCAGGTTTTTGAAATTTTCAAAATTGTGTTGTTTTTTTTCAACAAAAACACAAAACAGGTTATTCGTTTTCTTCTTACTTGTATGTTATAGCTTTCATAATGTAAAGAACATAAGCACAAAAATTCGCAGTCAAAAAGAACAAATTTTTCACTTCATATCATGTGTTCAATCACACATCATATTTACCATCAATAGATGGCGTATAATTAAAAAAATAATTGTCAGAATTTATTTTGCGCACTATAAACATATTAGCTTAATGCCACCGATTTTTTTATATTACAAGTATATTTTTCTTGAAAAAGATTTAAATTATTTAAATCTTATTTTAGAAAAAAAAAAAGCATAAAAATACACTTCTTCAATAATTAAGACTGAGACCGTTGACAAAACACAAATATTTTATTTGCAAGGTTTAATAACCAAATTTGCCCCGCTCAACTATTCAATTCTCGAAAATACTTACTAATGGACACAAACTTCACTTATCAACGTGGTTTTAACCAATCGAAAGCTTAGAATGCTACCAGTGTTTTTTCTCAGCCTCTACAAAATACTTGCAAAAAAAATCGTTCTATCCATGCTAGAGTTCAATGGCCGACAAAGAAATTGGTAACATATAAAATTAATTTTATAACTAAGCATAATAAATTAGAGTACAAAAATTTGGTATTGATATAATAAGGAAATAGGTTTTTAAAACTGTCAAGATGGCTTTCTTAACAAATTAGTCTCAAGGTACCTTCTATAAAAAAATGCTACATTATATTTATTGTTAATTTCATGTGTTAAAACGTTTGAGAGGGTGAAAATTGGGGAATCTCTGGGAATAAGTGAACGTTGTTCAATGAGGTTAAATGTTTTACTAGATATGGAGATGAGGACCAATGATATTTTGTTGACAAATTTCAAAAAGGAATTTTGAAGGGGAGTGACAAGAATTATCTATTGTGAATTGTGCAGCTGAGTTATTTGGAGATACTGAGCAGATGTGGAAAATTTTTAATGATAAAATTTTAAATATTCAAGATAAACATATTCTTTATGAGGTAGTTCTAAATAAAGATGCCAGATTGGCTCACAAAGAGTATAATGGATAAAAGTTAGATAGAAGTATCATGAATTTAAGAAATTTAAAATTGGCTGGTATTGTGAAACACTAAATTATGACATCAAAAAGGTTTTGTTTATTTTTGGAATTTCGCACAAAGCTACTCGAGGGCTATCTGTGCTAGCCGTCCCTAATTTAGCAGTGTAAGACTAGAAGGAAAGCAGCTAGTCATCACCACCCACCACCAACTCTTGGGCTACTCTTTTACCAACGAATAGCGAGATTGACCGTCACATTATAACGCCCCCACGGCAGGGAGGGCGAGCATGTTTATGCGACTCGGCGCGAACCCGCGACCCTCAGATTACGAAGTGCACGTCTTAACGCGCTAGGCCATGTCAGGCCCTACATCAAAAGGATGCCTGAGAATGAGAAAGACGTTGCAAACTAACGTGGCAGGGTTTATTTAGAGAGAGAGAAATCGTAAGAATTCTCTCTCCAACTGGGGTGTTCAGGAACGTTGTGGTTCCTCTTCGTCCCCTTTCATGAAAGGTTATTAGGTTTAGTTTTATTTATTTATTTCTTAAATAATTTTTTATTCTTTTTTTGGGTGAAGGAGGTCACTCTTAATGTTATTCTAGGCCGAGGCAAAGGCAGCACCGGAGAGAACGGCCAGGTCCCGTCCCGAAAGGCAGAAGTCAAAGTAAATATGAACATGAACTCAAACGACCCGAATCAGGGTCTGGCAATAAAGTTGCCTGAGCTGGGATCTAAAAATCCAATGCCTAAGTTTTTGCTGTGGAAAACGGGGAAACGGGAGTGCCCCGAGAAAACCCACTTTCACAGGACAGGCGCCGAAAGTTTTGCCTGTCCTGTGCCCGATATCTGAAAAAGAGAATACATATTATTAACATGAGTTTAGTTCTTTAGATACTTTTTGTGTAATTTGTGATTCTTGAAATATGTTGTAAGGTGAAATGTATTTTGTTGGTGCACTAGTTAATTTGTAGAGTGATGCCGTTAGTTTGTTTCTGTTTTCTGCTTGTAGATAATATTTGTGTGATATTTCCGTTAGTCTATTTCTTAGTGTTGGTAAGTTGCTGATTTGATGTATATAATTTACTGGCGTGAATGACGGTAGACTGAATGCAGATCTTAGTATTCTGTTCTGTTGAACTTGGATTTTCTGGAGTGTGTTATTTGACATATTGTATGTTACTTGACATCCATACTCTATTAGTGGACGGATGTAAGCCTTGTATATTTGGATAATGGTGTTTGGTGAACATTTCGATTGTCTATTGGTTAGAGTCATTAGGTGTGAAATCCGTTTTCTAATTGATGAGTGTATATTGTTAACATGTTTTTTCCATGTTAGTTTTGTGTCGAAAGTGATGCCAAGGAATGTAATGTTTTTGCTCATGTTAATGGTCGTATTTCAGAATGATAATTTTATTTTTTCTAGATTTTTTCTTTGTTTTTTTAATTTCCTGTAGAAGGTGATTGCTTGTGTTTTGGTTGAACTTAACACTACTCTCCACTTGTTACTCCATGTTGAGACGTTGTTCAGTGATTCTTGCACGCGAGACATGGCCATCACTGGGTTTCTGGAGGTGCTCCAGATAGCGATGTCGTCTGCGTATTGTGAATTATGCGTGTATGTTAGATTTGGGAAAGGTATGTCACTGACGAAAATAATATATAAAAGTGAAGAGAGGACTGATCCTTGGGGCACTCCTGCGGTTATATTAAATAATTTAGATATAGTTTTATTGACTTTTACTTGTGCTGTTCTATCTGTTAAGAAATCTGAAATTCATTTAACTATAGTGGAATTTATTTTCAGGTGTTTTAGTTTGTATTTAATGGCATTGTGCCATACGTTGTCGAATGCTTTTTTGACATCTAGGAATACCCCAATGGTTACTTGGTTGTTGTTGAAAGCTTTATAGATTGATTCGGTGAGTCGTGTGAGGTGATCTGTTGTTTGCATGTTTTTCCTGGAGGCATTTCGGGATTCTGGAAGGATGTTATTTGATTCACAAAAATGGAGAAGACGGTATGAGATAACTCTCTCCATCAGTTTGCCAAGGCAGCTGAACAGACTGATGGGACGGAAATTATCTGGATTGGTTCTGTTGGTTTGTTTCTTTGGGATCGTGGTTATGATGGCTTTTTTCCAAGTGTCAGGGTAATATCCAGTTGCTAGTGAAATGTTCATGATGTTTGTGAGGTGTTGTAATAGGAGAGTAGAGCTTTTTTTCAGAATAATGTTTGGAATTTGATCATGTCCGGGGGAAGTATTCTTCAAGTTTTTGATATTAATTTTTAGTTCAGTTATGGTTACTTTTCTATTGGTTGAATTTGAGTATGCTTCTAGTGTCTCGCCAGGGAATCTTGGTGAGAATGAAACTTGGTTTGTATTTATGAAGTTGTTGATATGATGTTGGTGTTGTGTGTCAAAGTCTACTGAATTAAGGTCGCTAAAGGAGGATTCGTAGTAGTCAACTAATAGGTCAGCTTTCTCTATGTCCGTCCTTGCGATTTTATTGTTGTGTGTGATATGTTGTAGCATGTGATTTGTGTTTTTGTCTGAAGCAATACTCTTGAATTTTTTCCAAAATTCTTTTGGATTGTTCTTGATTTTTTCTAAGTTTTTACAGAAGTTTTGCCAATTAGTTTCTTTTGCTGTTTTAATTTCTTGTTTAATTTTTGCATTTGTCCCATTGATTTGTGTTTTGATAGATGGATCACGTGTAATATAGTGTGTTCGTCTTAATTGTCTGCGTTTGATTATTAGTGCATAAATTTCTGGTGTTACAGTCCATTGATTATGTGATTGCTTTCTTCTTATTTTAGGAATTGTGTTTTATATGGCTTTTTGTATGGCTTCTGTAACTTGATTTACATAATTTTCTAGTTCTGTTTTGTTGTTAGCATGTTCAATTGGGTGGGGTAGGTATGAGTTCAGTGTAGCATTGAATGTGAGCCAGTCTGTTTTGGTATAGGTGTATGCAGAGGGAGTCACAGTTACGCCACGGCAGGATGGCGCGGGTGAATCATACATGAAATGGGGAAGTGGTCACTAGTGATTTCATCATGTACTTTAAAGTAAGAGATTCTGTTTACTGTGTCCTTGGGTGCTATGATGAAATCGAGTACATCGTATGAGCCGTTGGCGGCTGAAAAGTGTGTAGGTGTATGGTCGTTAATTAGGTGCATTTTCTTACTAGAAAGAAAATTTTTTATGCACAACCCTCTGCGTGTGTTTCTGTTTCCCCTTAGTTCTGTATGCGGAGAATTAAAATCCCCAATAATAATTGGTTTGGGTTTGCGATTAACACATTTTTGAAGGAAGTTAATGTCAATATCTTTAGTTGGTGAACAATAATATATGGCGAGAATCGGAATAGTTAGTCGGTAGAAAGACGTTGGCAGAAAATGTAAAAATTAACAGTAAAGAATTCTCAAAACACATTAAGGGTAAACAAAATATTAGAATGAGGTTAGGGAGCTCAAAGAATGATAAAAAAAGGCTGGTATCTGAAAATTATGAGATGACTTGTTATTACATTTTACCTTTCTTTAATTGTGGCTTATGAAGATTTAAACATTATTTCGCAACTTGAACAGTTGATAAATGTAAATGAGATATAACAAGTTGACTGCATTGATTCTGAGCTAGTTATTAAAAATAATTGGTAAGTTTAAAGAACTATAAAGCTCCTCGGTCAGATAAATATTTCCAAAGGGTTTGAAAGAAATCAAACACTGGAAAGATTGAGCTATTTACTACTACTTTTTATCAATCCTTGAAAAATGGAAAGTTACAAGAGAACTGTTAGTTAGTTGGATAACTCCTCTTTTCAAAGGAGGTGACAAAAATTGTCTCAATAATTATAACTGCATTAGTCATAAATCAGTTGTGGAAACAGTCTTGGAAATGGTTAAAAGATGCTTTGCAAGTCATTTAACAAAGTTTAGAAATTTACTGGATCATCAAGATGATTTTGTTAAGGGAAAATCTTGCTTTACATATCTTGTGACATCCTTTGAAAATGTTTCTGCTCATATAGATGCGGGTAAAGGTGTAAGATTTGGTGTATCTGAATTTTCAGAAAGCATTTGACAAGCTGTTATGTAAAAAGCTTGTATAAGTATCTGTGTAGATGTGATAGATAAGATAGCAAATTAGATATTAGAGTGGATGGAAGAATGAAGAGGATTGTTACAAATGGAGTTCAGTCAAACTGTATTAATGTCACAATTGGGTACCTTAGGGCTCAGTCGTTGGACCTTTTGTCATTTCGATTTACATCAATGGCATGGATAAAAGTAAAATCAACAAATTATTTAAATTTGTAAATGATATTAAGATCTCAGGTGTTGCTTGATGTAAAAAGGATACTGCTGATTTATAAAAATATTTAGGTCATTTTGTGATTTGGGCAAATATATGGCAAACGGATTTTAATTGTAATAAATGCAAGATAATGCATGTGAGTAATCATAATTTGAATTATAAGTATAATTTGGGTGAAAATAATTTTAAAGAATGTTATGGAGGAAAGGAATTTTAGTGTTATAGCAATTAGTTTCTAATGCCATCCATGCAGTGTCTGTTGCTCGTGGTAAGGCAAATTGGATTTTAGGATGTATCTATAAATACACTAAACACAAGTCTAAATATATTATAATTTCTTTGTACACGTCACTGATTAATCATAATTTGGAATATTGTGTTCAGTTTGTGGTTCCTTATCTTAGGAAGGATATTGAAATGTTGGATAGGGTTCACAGGAGGGTACTAGACTAGTGCCAAAATGGAGAGATTGTCAGATGAGGAGGGGCTGAAATCTGTTTAGTATAAAAAAAAGAAAAAAACAATGTAATAGATTTCATAGAGAATAATAGAATAGGGACAATGTGGAAGTAGTAAATTTAAATGAGTGCAACAAAACGCTTGACAAGTATACAAATGATAAGGGCTGGCCTTAAGTTGCTGTTGTCTTTATAAACTTATTTATTATTATTTTTAGTTTAGTTTAGACGATGGAGCAGTAAAGATGAATAAATATGTCTCATGTTGTACCAGAATATTATGATAATTGACAAGTGGGTTTATCAAAATAGAAATTTTATATGTTACTTTTCATAAGATTTTACCAAAACTTTAAGTATGCTGCATGGAAACATTGTAAACAACAACAACTAAAGGTGGAATTACATAAATAGTTGGCATACATTGGTTCTTGACCAATCTAGAAACAAAATGAAGAGTAATTTTACATTTGTTAATTTAAATACAACCGTGTACTAAAAGTATAAAGCACTAACTAATTTACATTTGATCATATCTTTGTATAGTTGTGCTTTTGTTAGATAGGCTTGTCTAAAAGATTCTGACAAACAAGCTTTAAAATCTTTATATGTTCGATCCTACCTGATTCATTCAATACTAAATTATTATTTAACAGCAACTGATCAAGAAAACATCCCTATATTTACTGAAATATTGAAATTATTTATGTGTGATGATTTAATACGATCACATTATATATTTTTCAGTATTATAAACAGCGTGCAGAACTTTATATTAAAGTAACTTTAAATAACCAACATGTCAACATTATTTGGTATTTCGATTGTAGTTTGATGCTACCAAAACGTTATCATTGGTACAGCGGTAAGTCTACGGATTTGCAATGCTAGTATCAGGCGTTCCATTCCCCTCGATGGAAAAGTATGTGATGGTCATGAAAACTAATCACGTACATGGATTATGAAGATCTGTTCAGACGAAGGACTTTTCAAGACGAAGATAGTCCTTATACTTAGTTGAATTAAGAAATAAAGCAACATACATCAGAACCGTTAATAAACGTGTTTCTTTATCAACTTTTACACTGATATGCAGTTAAAATTATCACTTAATGCTTTACATGATAGACATTACTTTCAGTTATATCTATGTGTTATTTGACAATTTCAACAACTTTCGCTAACATTATATCGCTGGTATACTGTCATTAACTCTATGTTAGTCCAGATGAGTGGGGCGCTTGACTACCAACCTGAAGGTGGTTGGTTCGAATTCTCGTCCCACTAAACATGCTTGATCTTTCAACTATGGAGCCATTATAAAGTGACAGTCAATCCCACTATCTGGTAGTAAAAGAGTAGATCAAGTGTTGGCGGTGGGTACTAACGTTTAACTGCCTTTTCTCTAGTTTTTTACTGCTGAATTAGGGATCGCTAGCGCAGATAGCCCTCGCGTACCTTTGAGCTAAGTTCAAACTATACCAAACAAATTAACACTGTGTCACTGGTGTGCTTCATCATGAAAATGGTTTACTTGATTTTCATTTCGATATAATTTCGTTGAAGTGAGTCTTTACTACAAAATAATGTAATAATACGAAACTAACACCAATAACAGCTTCTCTTCAGTTACACTGACACCTTGAGAGATGACATGACTGAAAGCGGAACTAGTTTTACTGGCATTTGTATATAAACATGACGAGTTTCTGTACGTTTATTGTGTATAGGAAAAGGTTGTGTTTACAGTTTTGACTGAGGACTTAGATGAGCTGTTGGTACAAGTTAAAACGTTAGTAATTTGGAATATCTATGACGAACCCCTATTCTATCCTTCCAACAATAACCGCTTCATAAGTCTTGTTGAAAGGGAAACAGTTATGGAAATTACAGACAAGGAATAGCGTCTCACCTTAAAGGCATATAAAATTTAAATATCTTGTAACCAACTGGGTGTAGTGTCAGACTCGTTAGTCTTGGTAAGCTAGTCGCAAGTAAACAACTCGTATAAAAAAAAGCTGTTAAACTAGACCCAGATAAGTTCTATACAATCACCTTTATTTGTTAAGCAGTATTTCATGTATAGAGATGAGTCAAACGCCATGGACTTGACGAAATAAGTTAAATAAAATGATTTTTAACAGTAAAATTATTATCATTAAATATAAATAACAATTTGTTTTGAAAAAAGCTGGTTTATAAGTGTGTGTTCTAACGTTGGATTCAATGGGACTGGTTGGTACACGTACTTAATGTAGTTTAGACAGACCATACACAATACTACTATGTGATTCAACAGGCTTAATTTGGTTGTATATTTGATCGCAAATTGTGTTCTCTGTGTTAAATTTTAATAGGAGTCTTTAAAGTTTGTTTTATTTCTCTCTGTTGGGTGGGATCTTTAATTATATGAAACTTTAAACTTGCTGGAGTCATTTAAGATATCATAGACTTTGTCAAGGTGGTCTTGTTTGTTGACAAAGTCAACAACATTTCTGTTTGCGTTTTTGATAGTACTACATTATTTGAACGTTTCAGATTAGTCAAGACAGTAGGTTCATCGTTGGACAAGTTACTACTAGGTTTTTAAATTCATAGACAAGAAATCTAGATAACGCTATTTCTGATATTTCTATGACTGCGTTATCAAGGGTGTACCTTTTTTCAGACCAACTTAGTAACTATTTAACACCAGTTTGTAATTTTGTTAAACGTTGCAAAGAAATCAGTATGTTTTATTTTCTCAGGAGTGTTTGTTTTGAATTTCGCACAACGCTACATGAGGGCTTTCTGCGCTAGCCCTCCCTAATTTAGCAGAGTAAGACTAGAGGGAAGGCGGTTAGTCATCACTAATCACCGCCAACTCTTGAGCTACTCTTTTATGAACGAATAGTGAGATTGACCGTCACGTTATAACGCCCCATAGTTGAAAGGGCGAACATGTTCGGTGGGACGGGGATTCGAACCCGCAACCCTCAAATTACGAGACGAACGCCTTAACCACCTGGTCATGTCAGGCCTCTCAGGAGTGATAGATTGCGAAATTTAAATCACGCGACAGATGACGTTTTTTAGTGTTGGTTAAACCATGATCAGAAAGGTTATGTATCACTTCAGATTGGTTCTCACTAAACGTGCTTCTAATTTTGAGTTTCAATGGGTTGTTTCAAATATATGTAATTCAAATTACTAATGTTTAACGTTAAGCGGTCGGAAACAAATTACTCAAGTAATTTGTTATTTAACTTGTTCGTTACCAGTAATTCTTTGTTTAAACAGTTTTCCGTTTATTATGGTATTGTTTATTAAACACTAAATTGATGTTGGAAACTTTGAAATGCAAGAGTTTATGATAATTGATTTGGAAACTCAATGTGTAATACGTTGTTCTGAAATCTAAGGTATGATTTTTCATATCTATATAATTTTAATGTGTGGATAATATTAAATTTTACTGTGACAGTAGTGGTAGTGAGGTGTTTCAGAAATCAGAATGATCATAAACATAAAGTAACGATGTATATTATTATATCACTTAAGAACCAGCTTACTACATACATAAGTAAAATATATGCAATTTCAGTGTAAATTGTATAAATATACAAGTTAATCCACTTTCAACAACCTGATTGTAAAATTCAATATTTGATGTTTAATAAAACTATGAGAACGAGCAACATTCCATAAATTTTAATTGGTTTATTGGACCAGAATTTCAAGGTACAGTCAACACTGACAGTACTAGATGAAAAATATGTTTTTATAGGTCAAAGTAAACGTAATATTTCAAGTGATTCTGATTTGTTCTACTAATACATGTAGATCAACATTACATTTTGAGTGGCCCTATTTTGTTCTTCAAACAGCTGATGATCAGCATCACGTCTTAAGTTATAGGTGTTTGTAAAAACACCAACAACAGAGTAAAATCTAATTTTTATTCATATACAAACAGAAAACTGTGATGACAGATTCAACGAAACGACTTCCTAGTGCTTTGTATTTGTATTTTTTGTTGAACTATCAAGTAATCGATGAAATAAAACTTTCCACATCACAGAAATTTATTAGTTGTAAATTCTAAATGTAAATAAATAACGTAGTGTTTGAAAACTCGTATAATCTGATAAGGTTAACTTCATAGATATCGCCATTAATTGACTGATATGCGTTTGCGCAATACAAAACCATCTCGATAATTGTATATATTTTGAGCTGTAACTAACCTATCGTGGATCACTAAGGTGTTTAGGTATTTACGTGTTTCTCGTGTGCAAGTCAGAAGGATGTACACTGTGGTTTATAAAATTTCGGTGTTTATTTTACTTTCAATATCCTAAGTTAAACCCATTGGAAAGAAAGCTGGAATCTCTGATCGTCTTTGCGCAGCGCGCCGTATTTCCAACTTTTACATTAATGTTCAAGGCATCCATTTTGAATTTCAAAATAGGACTATTCCTTCCAGTTAGATTTTATCCAGAGTGTAGGGCTCTTCCTTTCAGTTTCTTCTCATTCAGTGTATAGGGTTCCTTCTTGTAGTAATTTTTCACTCAGAGTGTAGGACACTTCCAGTTATTCTCATCCAGTGTGTAGGGTTCTTTCTTGTAGTTATTTCTTACTCATAGTGTAGAACTGTTCCTTCCAGTTTCTTCTAATTTAGTGTGTAGGGCTCTTTATTCTTGGCATTTCTTAATCAGAGTTTAGGGCACTTCTATTCCAGTATCATCTCATCCAGTGTGTAGTGTTCTTTCTTGTAGTCTTTTCTCACTCACAGTGTAAGACAGTTCCTTCCAGTTTCTCCTCATCCAGTGTGTAGGGTTCTTCCTTGTAGTTATTTATCACTCAGAGTGTAGGGCACTTCCTTCCAGTTTCTTCTTATTTAGTATATAGGAATTTCTCACTCGGAGTTTAGAACAGTTCCTTCCACTTTCTTCTCATGTAGTTGTTTCGCTCTCAGAGTGCAGGACACTTCCAATTTCTTCTCATCCAGTGTGTAGGGTTCTTTCTTGCAGTCATTTGTCACTCAGAGTGTACAACTCTTCCTTCCAGTTTCTTCTCCTCAAATGTGTAGGGCTCTTTATTCTAGGCATTTCTCAATCAGAGTGTAGGACAGTTCCTTGCAGTTTCTTCTTATCCAGTGTGAAGAGTTCTATCCTGCAGTCATTTCTCACTCAGAGTATAGGACAGTTCCTTCCTGTTTCTTTTCATCCGATATGTAGTGTTATTTCTTGTAGTCATTTCTCTCTCAGAGTGTAGGGCACTTCCTTCCAGTTTCTTCTCATCCAGTGTGTAGGGCTCTTTATTCTAAGAATTTCTAACTTGTAGATGAGGACAGTTCCTTCCAGTTTTTCTCATCCAGTGTGTAGGGCTCTTTATTCTTGGCATTTCTTAATCAGAGTTTAGGACACTTCATGTTTCTTATCATCTAGTATGTAGTGCTCTTTCTTGTTGTCATTTCTCACTTCCTTCTCTTCCAGTGTGTAGGGCTCTTTATCCTAGGCGTTTCTCACCAGAAGTGTGGGACAGTTCCTTCCAGTTTCTTCTCATCCAGTGTGTAGGGCTTTTTATTCCCGGCATTTCTCACTCGGAGAGTAATATAGTTCCTTCCATTTCTTCTCACCCAGTGTGTAGGGTTCTTTCTTGTCGTCATTTCTTACTGGCCCGGCATGGCCAAGCGCGTAATGCGCGCGACTCGCAATCCGAGGGTCGATGGTTCGCGCCCGCGTCGCGCCAAACATGCTCGCCCTCCCAGCCGTGGGGGCGTTATAATGTAACGGTCAATCCCACTTTTCGTTGGTATAAGAGTAACCCAAGAGTTGGCGGTGGGTGGTGATGACTAGCTGCCTTCCCTCTAGTCTTACACTGCTAAATTAGGGACGGCTAGCACAGATAACCCTCGAGTAGCTTTGTGCGAAATTCCAAAAACCAAACCAAACCATTTCTTACTCGGAGTGTAAAACAATTCCTTCCATTTTCTTCTCATCCAGTGTGTAGGGTTCTTTCTTGTAGGCATTTCTCACTTAGAGTGTAGGACAATTCCTTCCAATATCTTCTTATTTAGTGTATCGTGTTTATTCTTGTAATCATTTCTCACTCAGAATGTAAAACACTTCCAGTTTCTTCTCATCGAGTGCATTGTGCTGTTTCTTCTTGCCATTTCTCGCTGAGAGTGAAGGGCACTTCCTTTCAGTTTCTTCACATCCACTGTGTAGGGCTCTTTATTCTAAGCATTTCTCATTCGGAGTTCAGGACAGTTCCTTGCAGTTTCTTCTCATCCAGTGTGTAGTGTTCTTCTTTGTAGTCATTTCACACTCAGAGTGTGGGGCACTTCCTTCCAATTTCTTCTCATCCAGTGTGCAGAGCTCTTTATTCTGTTGCATTTCTCACTCGGTGTTTAGGACAGTTGCTTCCAGTTTCTTCTCATCCAGTGTGTAGGGCTCTTTATTATAAATATTTTTCACTCGGAGATTAGGACAGTTCCTTCCCGTTTCTTCTCATTCGGGTGTAGGGTTCTTTCTTGTAATCATTTCTCACTCTGAGTGTAAAACACTTTCTTCAGTTTCTTCTCATCTAGTGTGTACGGTTCTTGTAGTTATTAATCACTCAGAGTGTAGGGCACTTCCTTCCAAGGTTTTTCTCATCTGGTGTGAAGGGTTCTATATTGTAATCATTTCTCACTCAGAGTGTAGGACTGTTCCTTCAAGTTTCTTCTCATCCAGTGTGTAAAATTCTTTTTTGTAGTCATTTCTCACTCCGACTGTAGAGCACTTCCTTCCAGTTTCTTCTCATCCAGGGTCCTAGGGCTCTTTATTCCAGACATTTCTCACTCAGAGTGTAGAACACGTCCTTCCAGGTTCTTCTCAACCAGTGTGTAAGGTTCTTTCTTGATGTCATTTCTCACTCGGAGTGTAGGGCACTTCAAGTTTCTTGTCATCCAGTGTTTAAAGTTCTTTCATGCAGTATTTCCCCACTCGGAGTGTAGGGCACTCCCTTCAAGTTTCTTCTTATTCAAAGTGTAGTGCTGTTTCTTGTAGTCATTTCTCAATCGGAGTGTAGGATACTTCCTTCCAGTTTCTTCTCATCCAGTATGTAGGGTTCTTTCTTCTAGGCGTTTCTCACCCGGAGTGAAAAACAGTTCCTTCCAGTTTCTTCTTATCCAGAGTGTAGGGCTTTTCATTCTAGGCGTTTCTCACCCAAAGTGAAGAACATTTCCATCCAGTTTCTTCTCATCCAGTGTGTAGGGTTCTATCTTGTAATCATTTCTCAATCAGAGTGTATGAAACGTCCATCCACTTTCTTCTCATTCAGTGTGTAGGGTTCTTTCTTGATGTCATTTCTCACTCGGAGTGTAGGGCACTTCAAGTTTCTTGTCATCCAGTGTTTAAATTTCTTTCATGCAGTATTTCCCCACTCGGAGTGTAGAGCACTCCCTTCAAATTTCTTCTTATTTAAAGTGTAGTGCTGTTTCTTGTAGTCATTTCTCACTCAGAGTGTAGGGCACTTCCTTCCAGTTTCTTCTCATCCGGAGTATAGGGCTCTTTATTTTAGGCATTTCTCACTGAGATTGTAGAACATTTCCTTCCAGTTTCTTCTCTTCAAGTGCGTAGGGCTCTTTATCATAGGCGTTTCTCACCAGCAGTGAAGGACAGTTCCTTCAAATTTCTTCTCATTCAGTGTGAAGGACTCTTTATTATACGCATTTCTCACTCGGAAAATAGTGAAGTTTCTTCCAGTTTTCCCTCATCCAGTGTGTAGGGCTTTTTCTTGTCGTAATTTTCACTCGGAGTGTAAAACACTTCCTTCCAGTTTCTTCTCATCCAGTGTGTAGGGTTGTTTCTTGTATTCATTTATCACTTCGAGTGTAAGACAATTCCTTCCAATACCTTCTCATCCAGTGTATTATTCTTTTTTATAGTTATTTCTCACTTATTGTGTAGGACAGTTTCTTCCAGTTTCTTTTCATCCAGTGTGTAGGGTTCGTTCTTGTAGTTGTCTCTCACTCAGAGTGTAGAGCACTTCCATCCAGTTTCTTCTCATCCAGTGTGTAGTGTTCTTTCGTCTGGTCATTTTTCACTCAGATGGTAGGACACTTCTTCCCAGTTTCTTCTCTTCCAGTGTGTAAGGCACTTAATTCAAGGCATTTCTCACTGAGATTATAGAACATTTCCTTCCAGTTTCTTCTCTTCAAATGCGTAGGGCTCTTTATCATAGGCGTTTCTCACCAGCAGTGAAGGACAGTTCCTTCAAATTTCTTCTCATTCAGTATGAAGGACTCTTTATTATACGCATTTTTCACTCGGAAAATAGTGAAGTTTCTTCCAGTTTTCCCTCATCCAGTGTTTAGGGTTTTTTCTTGTCGTAATTTTCACTCGGAGTGTAAAACACTTCCTTCCAGTTTCTTCTCATCCAGTGTGTAGGGTTCTTTCTTGTAGTCATTTCTCACTCAGAGTGTAGGACAGTTCCTTCCAGATATTTTTTACCAGTGTGTAGGGTTCTTTCTTGTAGTCATTTCTCACTCCGATTGTAGAGCACTTCCTTCCAGTTTCTTCTCATTCAGAATGTAGGGCTCTTTATTTTAGGCATTTCTCACTCAGAGTGTAGGAAACATCCTTCCAGGTTTTTCCCACCCAGCGTGTAGGACACTTTATTCTCGGCATTATTCAGTCAGAGTATGGGATACTTCCTTCCAGTTTCTTCTCATCCAGTGTGTAGGATTGTTCTTTGTTGTAATATCTCACTTTGAGTTTAGGGCACTTCCATCCAATTTCTTTTCACCCAGTGTGTAGGGTCGTTTCTTGTAACTGTAACTCACTCAGAGTGTAAAACACTTCCTTCCAGTTTCGTCTCATCCAGTGTGTAGGGTTGTTTCTTGTAGTCATTTCTCACTCAGAGTGTAGGACAGTTCCTTCCAGTTATTTTTAACCAGTGTGTAGGGTTCTTCTTTGTAGTAATATCTCACTCAGATTGTCGGGCACTTCCTTCCAATTTGTTTTGACCCAATGTGTAGGGTTCTTTCTTGTAGTTATTAATCAATCAGAGTGTAGGGCATTTTCTTCCAGTTTTTTTCTGATCCAATCTGTAGGGCTTTTTATTCTTCACGTTTCTAATCCGAAGTGAAGGAATGTTCCTTCCAGTTTCTTCTCATCCAGTGTGTAAAATCCTTTTTTGTAGTCACTTCTCAATCCGACTGTAGAAAACTTCCTTCCAGTTTCTTCTCATCCAGAGTGTAGGGCTTCTTATTTTTGGCATTTGTTAATCAGAGTTTAGGGCACTTTTCTTCCAGTTTCATCTCATCCAATGTGTAGGGTTCTTTCTTGATGTCATTTTCACTCGGAGTGTAGGGCACTTCAAGTTTCTCTCATTCAGTGTTTAAAGTACTTTCATCCAGTATTTCCTCACTCGGAGTGTAGAACACTTCCTTGAAGTTTCTTCTTATTCAGAGTGTAGTGCTGTTTCTTGTAGTCATTTCTAACTCGGAGTGTAGGATACTTCCTTCCCGTTTCTTCTTATCCAGAGTGTAAGGCTTTTTATTCTATACATTTATCACTTAGAGTGTAGGGCTGTTCCTTCCACTTTTTTTCTCATCCAGTGTGTAGGGATTTTTCTTGTATTCATTTTTCACTCCGAGTGTAGAGCACATCCTTCCAGTTTATTCTCAACCAGAGTGTTGAGCTCTTTATTCTAGGCATTTCGCACTCAGAGTGTAGGTGACGTTCTTCCAGTTTTTTCTCATCCAGTGTGTAGGGCTTTTCATTCTAGGCGTTTCTCACCCAAAGTGAAGGACATTTCCTTCCAGTTTCTTCTCATGCAGTGTGTAGGGTTCTATCTTGTAGTCATTTCTCAATCAGTGTATGAAACGTCCTTCCAGTTTTTTTCTAATCCAGAGTGTAGGGTTTTTTATTCTTGGCATTTCTCACTCAGAGTGTATGAAACGTCCTTCCACTTTCTTCTCATTCAGTGTGTAGGGTTCTTCTTTGTAGTCATTTCTCACTCAGAGTGTAGGGCACTTCCTTCCAGTTTCTTCTCATCCGGAGTGTAGAGCTCTTTATTTTAGGCATTTCTCACTGAGATTATAGAACATTTCCTTCCAGATTCTTCTCTTCAAGTGTATAGGGCTCTTTATCATAGACGTTTCTCACCAGGAGTGAAGGACAGTTCCTTCCAATTTCTTCTCATTCAGTGTGCAGGACTCTTTATTGTACCCGTTTCTCACTCGGAAAATAGTGAAGTTTCTTCCAGTTTTCCCTCATCCAGTGTGTAGGGTTTTTTCTTGTCGTAATTTTCACTCGGAGAGTAAAACACTTCCTTCCAGTTTCTTCTCATCCAGTGTGTGGGGTTGTTTCTTGTAGTCATTTTTCTCTCAGAGTGCAGGACAGTTCCATCCAGTTTCTTTTCATCCAGTGTGTAGTGCTGTTTCTTGTAGATATTTCTCACTCAGAGTGTAGGACAGTTCCTTCCAGTTTCTTCTTATTAAGTGTATCGGGTTCATTCTTGTATTCATTTATCACTCTCGAGTGTAAGACACCCTTCCAATATCTTCTCATCCAGTGTATGGTTCTTTTTATTGGATTTCTCACTTATTGTGTAGGACAGTTGCTTCCAGTTTCTTTTCGTCCAGTGTGTAGTGTTCGTTCTTGTAGTTGTCTCTCACTCAGAGTGTAGGGCTCTTCCATCCAGTTTCTTCTCATCCAGTGTGTAGTTCTCATTCTTGTTGTCATTTCTCACTCAGAGTGCAGGGCACATCCTTTCAGTTTCTTCTCTTCCAGTGTGTAGTGCTCTTTCTTCTAGTCATTTTTTACTCAGAGGGTGGGGCACTTCTTCCCAGTTTCTTCTCTTCCAGTGTGTAAGGCACTTACTTCATATGTTTCACACGGAGTGTAGAACAGTTCCTTCCTGTTTCTTCCTCATCCAGTGTGAAGGGCTCTTTATTCTGCGCATTTCTCATTCTGTAGTTTAGTACAGTTTCTTCCAGTTTCTTCCTCATCCACTGTGTAAAGTTCTTTCTTGTAGTCTTTTTTCTCTCAGAGTGTAGGACACTCCAGTTTCTTCCTCATCCAGTGTGTAGGGTTCTGTCTTCCAGTAATTTCTAAATTAGAGTGTAGGACAGTTCCTTCCTGTTTCTTTCTCATCCAGTATGTGAAGCCTTTATTCTAGGTACTTTTCTATCTGGAGTCTAGGACAGATTTTGCAGTTTCCTCTCATCCAATGTGTACTGTTTTTTCCTTGTAGTCATTTCTCACCTGAGTGTAGGACATTTTTCCAGTATCTTTGATCCAGTGTTTAAAGTTCTTTCTTGTAATCTTTTCTCACTCGCAGTGTAGAGAAATTCCTTCCAGTTTCTTCTCATCCAAAATGTAGGGCTCTTTTTTCGAGGCATTTCTCACTCAAAGTGTAGGACACTTCCAGTTTCTTCTCATCTAATGTGTTGGGTTCTTTCTTCTAGTCTTTTCTCACCTGGAGTGTAAAACACTTCTTTCCAGTTTCTTCATAACCACTGTGTAGGGTTCTTTCTTGTAGTCATTTATTCTCAGAGTGTTGGACACTTCCAGTTTCTTTCTCACCCAGTGGGTAGGATCTTCTAGTAGTAATTTCTAACTCAGAGTGTAGGACATTTCTTTCCAGTTTCTACTTATCCTGTGTGTGGGGTTCTTTATTCTTGGCATTTCTTAATCAGTGTTTAGGGCACTTTTCTTCCAATTTCATCTCATCCACTGTGTAGAGCTCTTTCTTGTCATTTCTCACTCGGAGTGTAAAGGACTTCCAGTTTCTTCTTCTCCAGTGTGTAGTGCTCTTTCCTGTAATTATTTCTCACTGAGAGTGTAGGACAGTTACTTCCAGTTTCTTCTTATCGAGAGTGTAGGGCTCTTTATTTTAGACATTTCTCACGCAGAGTGTAGAGCACTCCCTTCCAATTTCTTCTCATCCAGTGTGTAAAATTCTTTTTTGTAGTCATTTCTCACTCCGACTGTAGAGAACTTCCTTCCAGTTTCTTCTCATCCAGAGTGTTGAGCTCTTTATTCCAGACATTTCTCACTCAGAGTGTAGAACACTTCCTTCCAGTTTCGTCTCATCCAGTGTATAGGGTTGTTTCTTGTTTTAATTTTTCACTCAGAGTGTAGGACACTTCCATCCAGTTTCTTTTCATCCAGTGTGTAGGGTTCTTTATTCTAGGTATTTCACTCTGGAGATTAGGACAGTTTTTCCAGATTCTTCTCATCCTGTTTGTAGGGTTCTTTCTTCTAGTCATTTCTCACTCCGAGTGTAGAGCACTTCCTTCCAGTTTCTTCTCATTCAGAGTAATGTTCTTCTTTGTAGTCATTTCTCTTTCAGCGTGTAGGGTACTTTATTATCGGGATTTCTCACTCAGAGTGTACTTTCTTCCAGTGTGTAGTGTTCTTCTTTGTAGTCATTTCACACTCAGAGTGTGGGGCACTTCCTTCCATTTCTTTCACCCAGTGTGTAGAGTTTTTTTCTTGTAGTTATTACTCACTCAGAGTGTAGGGCATTTTCTTCCAGTTTTCTTTTGATCCAATGTGTAGGGCTTTTTATTCTTCACGTTTCTAATATGAAGTGTAGGACTGTTCCTTCAAGTTTCTTCTCATCCAGTGTGTAAAATTCTTTTTTGTAGTCATTTCTCACTCAGAGTGTAGAACACTTCCTTCCAGTTTCGTCTCATCCAGTGTGTAGGGTTGTTTCTTGTTGTCATTTTTTTCACTCAGAGTGTAGGACACTTCCATCCAGTTTCTTTTCATCCAGTGTGTAGGGTTTTTTTTTTGTAGATATTTCTCACTTATTGTGTAGAACAGTTCCTTCCAGTTTCTTCTGATCGAGTACGTGGGGTTCTACTTTTTAGGCATTTCTCACTCAGAGTGTAGGACAGTTCCTTCCAGTTTCTTCTTATTAAGTGTATGGGGTTCATTCTTGTATTCATTTATCACTTCGAGTGTAAGACAATTCCTTCCAATATCTCTCTCATCCAGTGTATGGTTCTTTTTTATAGTTATTTCTCACTTATTGTGTAGGACAGTTCCTTCCAGTTTCTTTTTATCCAGTGTGTAGGGTTCGTTTTTGTAGTTGTCTCTCACTCAGCGTGTAGGGCACTTCCATCCAGTTTCTTCTAATCCAGTGTGTAGTTCTCATTCTTGTTGTCATTTCTCACTCAGAGTGTAAGGCACATCCTTTTAGTTTCTTCTCATCCAGTGTGTAGTGCTCTTTGTTCTAGTCATTTTTCACTCAGAGGGTGGGGCACTTCTTCCCAGTTTCTTCTCTTCCAGTGTGTAAGGCACTTTATTCAAGGTGTTTCTCACCCGGAGTGTAGAACAGTTCCTTCCTGTTTCTTCTCATCCAGTGTGATGGGCTCTTTATTCTGCGCATTTCTCACTTGTAGTTTAGTACAGTTTCTTCCAGTTTCTTCTCATCCAGTGAGCAGGGGTCTTTCTTGTAGTCATTTTTCACTCGGAGTGTAGGACATTTCCTTCCAGTTTCTTCATATCCAGTGTCTCAAGTTCTTTCTTATAGTCGTTTCTCTCTCAGAGTGGAGGACACTTCCAGTTTTTCTCATCCTGGGTGTAGGGTTTCTTCTTGCAGGCATTTGTCACTCAGAGTGTATGACTCTTCCTTCCAGTTTCTTATCATCCTGTATGTAGGGTTCTTTCTTGTAATCATTTCTCAATCAGAGTGCATGGCACTTCCCTCCAGTTTATTCTCATCCTGTGTGTAGGGTTCTCTCTTCTTGTCATATCCCACTCAGAGTATATGTATTGCAGTTTCTTCCTATTTCTTCTCATCGAGCTTGTACGGCTTTTCATTCTAGGCATTTCTCACTCGGAGATTAAGACAGTTCCTTCCAGTTTCTTTTCATCCAGTCTGTAGGGTTCGTTCTTGTAGTTACTTCTCACTCAGAGTGTAGGATACTTCCTTCCCGTTTCTTCTCATCCACTGTGTAGGGTTCTTTCTTGTAGTGATTTTTCTCTCAGAGTGTAGGACACTTCCAGTTTCTTCTCATCCAGTGTGTAGGGTTCTGTCTTCCAGTAATTTCTAAATTAGAATGTAGGACAGTTCCTTCCTGTTTCTTCTCATCCAGAATGTGGGGCTCTTTATTCTAGGTACTTTTCATTCGGAGTCTAGGACAGATTTTGCAGTATCTTTTCATCCAGTGTTTAGAGTTCTTTCTTGTAATCTTTTCTCACTCGCAGTGCAGAGAAATTCCTTCCAGTTTCTTCTCATCCAGTGTGTAGGGTTCTTTATTCTAGGTATTTCTCACTCGGAGATTAGGACAGTTTTTTCCAGTTTCTTCTCATCTAGTGTGCGGAGCTCTGTATTCCAGGCATTTCTAAATCAGAGTGTAGAACACTTCCTTTCAGTTTCTTCTCATCCAGTGTGTAGTGCTGTTTCTTGTAGATATTTCTCACTCAGAGTGTAGGACAGTTCCTTCCAGTTTCTTCTTATTAAGTGTATCGGGTTCATTCTTGTATTCATTTATCACTTCGAGTGTAAGACAATTCCTTCCAATATCTTCTCATCCAGTGTATGGTTCTTTTTATTGGATTTCTCACTTATTGTGTAGGACAGTTCCTTCCAGTTTCTTTTCGTCCAGTGTGTAGTGTTCGTTCTTGTAGTTGTCTCTCACTCAGAGTGTAGGGCTCTTCCATCCAGTTTCTTCTCATCCAGTGTGTAGTTCTCATTCTTGTTGTCATTTCTCACTCAGAGTGTAGGGCACATCCTTTCAGTTTCTTCTCTTCCAGTGTGTAGTGCTCTTTCTTCTAGTCATTTTTTACTAGAGGGTGGGGCACTTCTTCCCAGTTTCTTCTCTTCCAGTGTGTATGGCACTTACTTCAAGGCGTTTCTCACACGGATTGTAGAACAGTTCCTTCCTGTTTCTTCTCATCCAATGTGAAGGGCTCTTTATTCTGCGCATTTCTCATTCGTAGTTTAGTACAGTTTCTTCCAGTTTCTTCTCATCCACTGTGTAAAGTTCTTTCTTGTAGTCTTTTTTCTCTCAGAGTGTAGGACACTTCCAGTTTCTTCTCATCCAGTGTGTAAGGTTCTGTCTTCCAGTAATTTCTAAATTAGAGTGTAGGACAGTTCCTTCCTGTTTCTTCTCATCCAGTATGTGGGGCTCTTTATTCTAGGTACTTTTCATTCGGAGTCTAGGACAGATTTTGCAGTTTCCTCTCATCCAGTGTGTACTGTTTTTCCTTGTAGTCATTTCTCACTCGGAGTGTAGGACATTTTTTCCAGTATCTTTTGATCCAGTGTTTAAAGTTCTTTCTTGTAATCTTTCTCACTCGCAGTGTAGAGAAATTCCTTCCAGTTTCTTCTCATCCAAAATGTAGGGCTCTTTTTTTCGAGGCATTTCTCACTCAAAGTGTAGGACACTTCCAGTTTCTTCTCATCTAATGTGTTGGGTTCTTTCTTCTAGTCTTTTCTCACTCGGAGTGTAAAACACTTCTTTCCAGTTTCTTCATAACCACTGTGTAGGGTTCTTTCTTGTAGTCATTTATTTCTCAGAGTGTTGGACACTTCCAGTTTCTTCTCACCCAGTGGGTAGGGTTCTTTCTAGTAGTAATTTCTAACTCAGAGTGTAGGACATTTCTTTCCAGTTCCTACTTATCCTGTGTGTGGGGTTCTTTATTCTTGGCATTTCTTAATCAGTGTTTAGGGCACTTTTCTTCCAATTTCATCTCATCCACTGTGTAGAGCTCTTTCTTGTCATTTCTCACTCGGAGTGTAAAGGACTTCCAGTTTCTTCTCCTCCAGTGTGTAGTGCTCTTTCCTGTAATTATTTCTCACTGAGAGTGTAGGACAGTTACTTCCAGTTTCTTCTTATCGAGAGTGTAGGGCTCTTTATTTTAGACATTTCTCACGCAGAGTGTAGAGCACTCCCTTCCAATTTCTTCTCATCCTGTGTGTAGGGTTCTTTCTTGTAGTCATTTCTCACTCAGAGTGTAGGACTGTTCCTTCAAGTTTCTTCTCATCCAGTGTGTGAAATTCTTTTTTGTAGTCATTTCTCACTCCGACTGTAGAGAACTTCCTTCCAGTTTCTTCTCATCCAGAGTGTGGAGCTCTTTATTCCAGACATTTCTCACTCAGAGTGTAGAACACTTCCTTCCAGTTTCGTCTCATCCAGTGTATAGGGTTGTTTCTTGTTTTAATTTTTCACTCAGAGTGTAGGACACTTCCATCCAGTTTCTTTTCATCCAGTGTGTAGGGTTCTTTATTCTAGGTATTTCTCACTTGGAGATTAGGACAGTTTTTTCCAGATTCTTCTCATCCTGTTTGTAGGGTTCTTTCTTCTAGTCATTTCTCACTCCGAGTGTAGAGCACTTCCTTCCAGTTTCTTCTCATTGAGAGTAATGTTCTTCTTTGTAGTCATTTCTCTTTCAGCGTGTAGGGCACTTTATTATCGGCATTTCTCACTCAGAGTGTACTTTCTTCCAGTGTGTAGTGTTCTTCTTTGTAGTCATTTCTCACTCAGAGTGTGGGGCACTTCCTTCCAATTTCTTTTCACCCAGTGTGTAGAGTTTTTTCTTGTAGTTATTACTCACTCAGAGTGTAGGGCATTTTCTTCCAGTTTTCTTTTGATCCAATGTGTAGGGCTTTTTATTCTTCACGTTTCTAATATGAAGTGAAGGAATGTTCATTCCAGTTTCTTCTCATCCAGTGTGTTGGGTTCTATCTTGTAATCATTTCCCACTCAGAGTGTAGGACTGTTCCTTCAAGTTTCTTCTCATCCAGTGTGTAAAATTCTTTTTTGTAGTCATTTCTCACTCAGAGTGTAGAACACTTCCTTCCAGTTTCGTCTCATCCAGTGTGTAGGGTTGTTTCTTGTTGTCATTTTTCACTCAGAGTGTAGGACACTTCCATCCAGTTTCTTTTCATCCAGTGTGTAGGGTTTTTTTTTGTAGATATTTCTCACTTATTGTGTAGAACAGTTCCTTCCAGTTTCTTCTGATCGAGTACGTGGGGTTCTACTTTTTAGGCATTTCTCACTCAGAGTGTAGGACAGTTCCTTCCAGTTTCTTCTTATTAAGTGTATGGGGTTCATTCTTGTATTCATTTATCACTTCGAGTGTAAGACAATTCCTTCCAATATCTTCTCATCCAGTGTATGGTTCTTTTTTATAGTTATTTCTCACTTATTGTGTAGGACAGTTCCTTCCAGTTTCTTTTTATCCAGTGTGTAGGGTTCGTTTTTGTAGTTGTCTCTCACTCAGCGTGTAGGGCACTTCCATCCAGTTTCTTCTAATCCAGTGTGTAGTTCTCATTCTTGTTGTCATTTCTCACTCAGAGTGTAAGGCACATCCTTTTAGTTTCTTCTCATCCAGTGTGTAGTGCTCTTTGTTCTAGTCATTTTTCACTCAGAGGGTGGGGCACTTCTTCCCAGTTTCTTCTCTTCCAGTGTGTAAGGCACTTTATTCAAGGCGTTTCTCACCCGGAGTGTAGAACAGTTCCTTCCTGTTTCTTCTCATCCAGTGTGATGGGCTCTTTATTCTGCGCATTTCTCACTTGTAGTTTAGTACAGTTTCTTCCAGTTTCTTCTCATCCAGTGAGCAGGGGTCTTTCTTGTAGTCATTTTTCACTCGGAGTGTAGGACATTTCCTTCCAGTTTCTTCATATCCAGTGTCTCAAGTTCTTTCTTATAGTCGTTTCTCTCTCAGAGTGGAGGACACTTCCAGTTTTTCTCATCCTGGGTGTAGGGTTTCTTCAGAGGCATTTGTCACCAGAGTGTATGACTCTTCCTTCCAGTTTCTTATCATCCTGTATGTAGGGTTCTTTCTTGTAATCATTTCTCAATCAGAGTGCATGGCACTTCCCTCCAGTTTATTCTCATCCTGTGTGTAGGGTTCTCTCTTCTTGTCATATCCCACTCAGAGTATATGTATTGCAGTTTCTTCCTATTTCTTCTCATCGAGCTTGTACGGCTTTTCATTCTAGGCATTTCTCACTCGGAGATTAAGACAGTTCCTTCCAGTTTCTTTTCATCCAGTCTGTAGGGTTCGTTCTTGTAGTTACTTCTCACTCAGAGTGTAGGATACTTCCTTCCCGTTTCTTCTCATCCACTGTGTAGGGTTCTTTCTTGTAGTGATTTTTCTCTCAGAGTGTAGGACACTTCCAGTTTCTTCTCATCCAGTGTGTAGGGTTCTGTCTTCCAGTAATTTCTAAATTAGAATGTAGGACAGTTCCTTCCTGTTTCTTCTCATCCAGAATGTGGGGCTCTTTATTCTAGGTACTTTTCATTGGAGTCTAGGACAGATTTTGCAGTATCTTTCATCCAGTGTTTAGAGTTCTTTCTTGTAATCTTTCTCACTGCAGTGCAGAGAAATTCCTTCCAGTTTCTTCTCATCCAGTGTGTAGGGTTCTTTATTCTAGGTATTTCTCACTCGGAGATTAGGACAGTTTTTTCCAGTTTCTTCTCATCTAGTGTGCAGAGCTCTGTATTCCAGGCATTTCTAAATCAGAGTGTAGGACACTTCCTTTCAGTTTCTTCTCATCCAGTGTGTAGTGCTGTTTCTTGTAGATATTTCTCACTCAGAGTGTAGGACAGTTCCTTCCACTTTCTTCTTATTAAGTGTATCGGGTTCATTCTTGTATTCATTTATCACTTCGAGTGTAAGACAATTCCTTCCAATATCTTCTCATCCAGTGTATGGTTCTTTTTATTGGATTTCTCACTTATTGTGTAGGACAGTTCCTTCCAGTTTCTTTTCGTCCAGTGTGTTGTGTTCGTTCTTGTAGTTGTCTCTCACTCAGAGTGTAGGGCTCTTCCATCCAGTTTCTTCTCATCCAGTGTGTAGTTCTCATTCTTGTTGTCATTTCTCACTCAGAGTGTAGGGCACATCCTTTCAGTTTCTTCTCTTCCAGTGTGTAGTGCTCTTTCTTCTAGTCATTTTTTACTAGAGGGTGGGGCACTTCTTCCCAGTTTCTTCTCTTCCAGTGTGTAAGGCACTTACTTCAAGGTGTTTCTCACACGGAGTGTAGAACAGTTCCTTCCTGTTTCTTCTCATCCAGTGTGAAGGGCTCTTTATTCTGCGCATTTCTCATTCGTAGTTTAGTACAGTTTCTTCCAGTTTCTTCTCATCTACTGTGTAAAGTTCTTTCTTGTAGTCTTTTTTCTCTCAGAGTGTAGGACACTTCCAGTTTCTTCTCATCCAGTGTGTAGGGTTCTGTCTTCCAGTAATTTCTAAATTAGAGTGTAGGACAGTTCCTTCCTGTTTCTTCTCATCCAGTATGTGGGGCTCTTTATTCTAGGTACTTTTCATTCGGAGTCTAGGACAGATTTTGCAGTTTCCTCTCATCCAGTGTGTACTGTTTTTCCTTGTAGTCATTTCTCACCTGGAGTGTAGGACATTTTTTCCAGTATCTTTGATCCAGTGTTTAAAGTTCTTTCTTGTAATCTTTCTCACCTGCAGTGTAGAGAAATTCCTTCCAGTTTCTTCTCATCCAAAATGTAGGGCTCTTTTTTTCGAGGCATTTCTCACTCAAAGTGTAGGACACCTCCAGTTTCTTCTCATCTAATGTGTTGGGTTCTTTCTTCTAGTCTTTTCTCACCTGGAGTGTAAAACACTTCTTTCCAGTTTCTTCATAACCACTGTGTAGGGTTCTTTCTTGTAGTCATTTATTTCTCAGAGTGTTGGACACTCCAGTTTCTTCTCACCCAGTGGGTAGGGTTCTTTCTAGTAGTAATTTCTAACTCAGAGTGTAGGACATTTCTTTCCAGTTTCTACTTATCCTGTGTGTGGGGTTCTTTATTCTTGGCATTTCTTAATCAGTGTTTAGGGCACTTTTCTTCCAATTTCATCTCATCCACTGTGTAGAGCTCTTTCTTGTCATTTCTCACTCTGAGTGTAAAGGACTCCAGTTTCTTCTCCTCCAGTGTGTAGTGCTCTTCCTGTAATTATTTCTCACTGAGAGTGTAGGACAGTTACTTCCAGTTTCTTCTTATCGAGAGTGTAGGGCTCTTTATTTTAGACATTTCTCACGCAGAGTGTAGAGCACTCCCTTCCAATTTCTTCTCATCCTGTGTGTAGGGTTCTTTCTTGTAGTCATTTCTCACTCAGAGTGTAGGACTGTTCCTTCAAGTTTCTTCTCATCCAGTGTGTGAAATTCTTTTTTGTAGTCATTTCTCACTCCGACTGTAGAGAACTTCCTTCCAGTTTCTTCTCATCCAGAGTGTGGAGCTCTTTATTCCAGACATTTCTCACTCAGAGTGTAGAACACTTCCTTCCAGTTTCGTCTCATCCAGTGTATAGGGTTGTTTCTTGTTTTAATTTTTCACTCAGAGTGTAGGACACTTCCATCCAGTTTCTTTTCATCCAGTGTGTAGGGTTCTTTATTCTAGGTATTTCTCACTTGGAGATTAGGACAGTTTTTTCCAGATTCTTCTCATCCTGTTTGTAGGGTTCTTTCTTCTAGTCATTTCTCACTCCGAGTGTAGAGCACTTCCTTCCAGTTTCTTCTCATTCAGAGTAATGTTCTTCTTTGTAGTCATTTCTCTTTCAGCGTGTAGGGCACTTTATTATCGGCATTTCTCACTCAGAGTGTACTTTCTTCCAGTGTGTAGTGTTCTTCTTTGTAGTCATTTCTCACTCAGAGTGTGGGGCACTTCCTTCCAATTTCTTTTCACCCAGTGTGTAGAGTTTTTTCTTGTAGTTATTACTCACTCAGAGTGTAGGGCATTTTCTTCCAGTTTTCTTTTGATCCAATGTGTAGGGCTTTTATTCTTCACGTTTCTAATATGAAGTGAAGGAATGTTCATTCCAGTTTCTTCTCATCCAGTGTGTTGGGTTCTATCTTGTAATCATTTCCCACTCAGAGTGTAGGACTGTTCCTTCAAGTTTCTTCTCATCCAGTGTGTAAAATTCTTTTTTGTAGTCATTTCTCACTCAGAGTGTAGAACACTTCCTTCCAGTTTCGTCTCATCCAGTGTGTAGGGTTGTTTCTTGTTGTCATTTTTCACTCAGAGTGTAGGACACTTCCATCCAGTTTCTTTCATCCAGTGTGTAGGGTTTTTTTTGTAGATATTCTCACTTATTGTGTAGAACAGTTCCTTCCAGTTTCTTCTGATCGAGTACGTGGGGTTCTACTTTTTAGGCATTTCTCACTCAGAGTGTAGGACAGTTCCTTCCAGTTTCTTCTTATTAAGTGTATGGGGTTCATTCTTGTATTCATTTATCACTTCGAGTGTAAGACAATTCCTTCCAATATCTTCTCATCCAGTGTATGGTTCTTTTTATTGGATTTCTCACTTATTGTGTAGGACAGTTCCTTCCAGTTTCTTTTCGTCCAGTGTGTAGTGTTCGTTCTTGTAGTTGTCTCTCACTCAGAGTGTAGGGCTCTTCCATCCAGTTTCTTCTCATCCAGTGTGTAGTTCTCATTCTTGTTGTCATTTCTCACTCAGAGTGTAGGGCACATCCTTTCAGTTTCTTCTCTTCCAGTGTGTAGTGCTCTTTCTTCTAGTCATTTTTTACTAGAGGGTGGGGCACTTCTTCCCAGTTTCTTCTCTTCCAGTGTGTAAGGCACTTTATTCAAGGCGTTTCTCACCCGGAGTGTAGAACAGTTCCTTCCTGTTTCTTCTCATCCAGTGTGATGGGCTCTTTATTCTGCGCATTTCTCACTTGTAGTTTAGTACAGTTTCTTCCAGTTTCTTCTCATCCAGTGAGCAGGGGTCTTTCTTGTAGTCATTTTTCACTCCGGAGTGTAGGACATTTCCTTCCAGTTTCTTCATATCCAGTGTCTCAAGTTCTTTCTTATAGTCGTTTCTCTCTCAGAGTGGAGGACACTTCCAGTTTTTCTCATCCTGGGTGTAGGGTTTCTTCTTGCAGGCATTTGTCACTCAGAGTGTATGACTCTTCCTTCCAGTTTCTTATCATCCTGTATGTAGGGTTCTTTCTTGTAATCATTTCTCAATCAGAGTGCATGGCACTTCCCTCCAGTTTATTCTCATCCTGTGTGTAGGGTTCTCTCTTCTTGTCATATCCCACTCAGAGTATATGTATTGCAGTTTCTTCCTATTTCTTCTCATCGAGCTTGTACGGCTTTTCATTCTAGGCATTTCTCACTCGGAGATTAAGACAGTTCCTTCCAGTTTCTTTTCATCCAGTCTGTAGGGTCTGTTCTTGTAGTTACTTCTCACTCAGAGTGTAGGATACTTCCTTCCCGTTTCTTCTCATCCACCTGTAGGGTTCTTTCTTGTAGTGATTTTTCTCTCAGAGTGTAGGACACTTCCAGTTTCTTCTCATCCAGTGTGTAGGGTTCTGTCTTCCAGTAATTTCTAAATTAGAATGTAGGACAGTTCCTTCCTGTTTCTTCTCATCCAGAATGTGGGGCTCTTTATTCTAGGTACTTTTCATTCGGAGTCTAGGACAGATTTTGCAGTATCTTTTCATCCAGTGTTTAGAGTTCTTTCTTGTAATCTTTTCTCACTCGCAGTGCAGAGAAATTCCTTCCAGTTTCTTCTCATCCAGTGTGTAGGGTTCTTTATTCTAGGTATTTCTCACTCGGAGATTAGGACAGTTTTTTCCAGTTTCTTCTCATCTAGTGTGCAGAGCTCTGTATTCCAGGCATTTCTAAATCAGAGTGTAGGACACTTCCTTTCAGTTTCTTCTCATCCAGTGTGTAGTGCTGTTTCTTGTAGATATTTCTCACTCAGAGTGTAGGACAGTTCCTTCCAGTTTCTTCTTATTAAGTGTATCGGGTTCATTCTTGTATTCATTTATCACTTCGAGTGTAAGACAATTCCTTCCAATATCTTCTCATCCAGTGTATGGTTCTTTTTATTGGATTTCTCACTTATTGTGTAGGACAGTTCCTTCCAGTTTCTTTTCGTCCAGTGTGTAGTGTTCGTTCTTGTAGTTGTCTCTCACTCAGAGTGTAGGGCTCTTCCATCCAGTTTCTTCTCATCCAGTGTGTAGTTCTCATTCTTGTTGTCATTTCTCACTCAGAGTGTAGGGCACATCCTTTCAGTTTCTTCTCTTCCAGTGTGTAGTGCTCTTTCTTCTAGTCATTTTTTACTAGAGGGTGGGGCACTTCTTCCCAGTTTCTTCTCTTCCAGTGTGTAAGGCACTTACTTCAAGGCGTTTCTCACACGGAGTTTAGAACAGTTCCTTCCTGTTTCTTCTCATCCAGTGTGAAGGGCTCTTTATTCTGCGCATTTCTCATTCGTAGTTTAGTACAGTTTCTTCCAGTTTCTTCTCATCTACTGTGTAAAGTTCTTTCTTGTAGTCTTTTTTCTCTCAGAGTGTAGGACACTTCCAGTTTCTTCTCATCCAGTGTGTAGGGTTCTGTCTTCCAGTAATTTCTAAATTAGAGTAGGACAGTTCCTTCCTGTTTCTTCTCATCCAGTATGTGGGGCTCTTTATTCTAGGTACTTTACATTCGGAGTCTAGGACAGATTTTGCAGTTTCCTCTCATCCAGTGTGTACTGTTTTTCCTTGTAGTCATTTCTCACTCGGAGTGTAGGACATTTTTTCCAGTATCTTTTGATCCAGTGTTTAAAGTTCTTTCTTGTAATCTTTTCTCACTCGCAGTGTAGAGAAATTCCTTCCAGTTTCTTCTCATCCAAAATGTAGGGCTCTTTTTTTCGAGGCATTTCTCACTCAAAGTGTAGGACACTTCCAGTTTCTTCTCATCTAATGTGTTGGGTTCTTTCTTCTAGTCTTTTCTCACTCGGAGTGTAAAACACTTCTTTCCAGTTTCTTCATAACCACTGTGTAGGGTTCTTTCTTGTAGTCATTTATTTCTCAGAGTGTTGGACACTTCCAGTTTCTTCTCACCCAGTGGGTAGGGTTCTTTCTAGTAGTAATTTCTAACTCAGAGTGTAGGACATTTCTTTCCAGTTTCTACTTATCCTGTGTGTGGGGTTCTTTATTCTTGGCATTTCTTAATCAGTGTTTAGGGCACTTTTCTTCCAATTTCATCTCATCCACTGTGTAGAGCTCTTTCTTGTCATTTCTCACTCGGAGTGTAAAGGACTTCCAGTTTCTTCTCCTCCAGTGTGTAGTGCTCTTTCCTGTAATTATTTCTCACTGAGAGTGTAGGACAGTTACTTCCAGTTTCTTCTTATCGAGAGTGTAGGGCTCTTTATTTTAGACATTTCTCACGCAGAGTGTAGAGCACTCCCTTCCAATTTCTTCTCATCCTGTGTGTAGGGTTCTTTCTTGTAGTCATTTCTCACTCAGAGTGTAGGACTGTTCCTTCAAGTTCTTCTCATCCAGTGTGTGAAATTCTTTTTTGTAGTCATTTCTCACTCCGACTGTAGAGAACTTCCTTCCAGTTTCTTCTCATCCAGAGTGTGGAGCTCTTTATTCCAGACATTTCTCACTCAGAGTGTAGAACACTTCCTTCCAGTTTCGTCTCATCCAGTGTATAGGGTTGTTTCTTGTTTTAATTTTTCACTCAGAGTGTAGGACACTTCCATCCAGTTTCTTTTCATCCAGTGTGTAGGGTTCTTTATTCTAGGTATTTCTCACTTGGAGATTAGGACAGTTTTTTCCAGATTCTTCTCATCCTGTTTGTAGGGTTCTTTCTTCTAGTCATTTCTCACTCCGAGTGTAGAGCACTTCCTTCCAGTTTCTTCTCATTCAGAGTAATGTTCTTCTTTGTAGTCATTTCTCTTTCAGCGTGTAGGGCACTTTATTATCGGCATTTCTCACTCAGAGTGTACTATCTTCCAGTGTGTAGTGTTCTTCTTTGTAGTCATTTCTCACTCAGAGTGTGGGGCACTTCCTTCCAATTTCTTTTCACCCAGTGTGTAGAGTTTTTTCTTGTAGTTATTACTCACTCAGAGTGTAGGGCATTTTCTTCCAGTTTTCTTCTGATCCAATGTGTAGGGCTTCTTATTCTTCACGTTTCTAATATGAAGTGAAGGAATGTTCATTCCAGTTTCTTCTCATCCAGTGTGTTGGGTTCTATCTTGTAATCATTTCCCACTCAGAGTGTAGGACTGTTCCTTCAAGTTTCTTCTCATCCAGTGTGTAAAATTCTTTTTTGTAGTCATTTCTCACTCCGACTGTAGAGAACTTCCTTCCAGTTTCTTCTCATCCAGAGTGTGGAGCTCTTTATTCCAGACATTTCTCACTCAGAGTGTAGAACACTTCCTTCCAGTTTCGTCTCATCCAGTGTGTAGGGTTGTTTCTTGTTGTCATTTTTCACTCAGAGTGTAGGACACTTCCATCCAGTTTCTTTTCATCCAGTGTGTAGGGTTTTTTTGTAGATATTTCTCACTTATTGTGTAGAACAGTTCCTTCCGGTTTCTTCTGATCCAGTGCGTGGGGTTCTACTTTTTAGGCATTTCTCACTCAGAGTGTAGGACAGTTCCTTCCAGTTTCTTCTTATTAAGTGTATGGGGTTCATTCTTGTATTCATTTATCACTTCGAGTGTAAGACAATTCCTTCCAATATCTTCTCATCCAGTGTATGGTTCTTTTTTATAGTTATTTCTCACTTATTGTGTAGGACAGTTCCTTCCAGTTTCTTTTTATCCAGTGTGTAGGGTTCGTTTTTGTAGTTGTCTCTCACTCAGCGTGTAGGGCACTTCCATCCAGTTTCTTCTAATCCAGTGTGTAGTTCTCATTCTTGTTGTCATTTCTCACTCAGAGTGTAAGGCACATCCTTTTAGTTTCTTCTCATCCAGTGTGTAGTGCTCTTTGTTCTAGTCATTTTTCACTAAGAGGGTAGGGCACTTCTTCCCAGTTTCTTCTCTTCCAGTGTGTAAGGCACTTTATTCAAGGCGTTTCTCACCCGGAGTGTAGAACAGTTCCTTCCTGTTTCTTCTCATCCAGTGTGATGGGCTCTTTATTCTGCGCATTTCTCACTTGTAGTTTAGTACAGTTTCTTCCAGTTTCTTCTCATCCAGTGAGCAGGGGTCTTTCTTGTAGTCATTTTTCACTCGGAGTGTAGGACATTTCCTTCCAGTTTCTTCATATCCAGTGTCTCAAGTTCTTTCTTATAGTCGTTTTCTCTCTCAGAGTGGAGGACACTTCCAGTTTTTCTCATCCTGGGTGTAGGGTTTCTTCAGAGGCATTTGTCACTCAGAGTGTATGACTCTTCCTTCCAGTTTCTTATCATCCTGTATGTAGGGTTCTTTCTTGTAATCATTTCTCAATCAGAGTGCATGGCACTTCCCTCCAGTTTATTCTCATCCTGTGTGTAGGGTTCTCTCTTCTTGTCATATCCCACTCAGAGTATATGTATTGCAGTTTCTTCCTATTTCTTCTCATCGAGCTTGTAAGGCTTTTCATTCTAGGCATTTCTCACTCTGGAGATTAAGACAGTTCCTTCCAATTTCTTTCATCCAGTCTGTAGGGTTCGTTCTTGTAGTTACTTCTCACTCAGAGTGTAGGATACTTCCTTCCCGTTTCTTCTCATCCACTGTGTAGGGTTCTTTCTTGTAGTGATTTTTCTCTCAGAGTGTAGGACACTTCCAGTTTCTTCTCATCCACTGTGTAGGGTTCTGTCTTCCAGTAATTTCTAAATTAGAATGTAGGACAGTTCCTTCCTGTTTCTTCTCATCCAGAATGTGGGGCTCTTTATTCTAGGTACTTTTCATTCGGAGTCTAGGACAGATTTTGCAGTATCTTTTCATCCAGTGTTTAGAGTTCTTTCTTGTAATCTTTTCTCACTCGCAGAGCAGAGAAATTCATTCCAGTTTCTTCTCATCCAGTGTGTAGGGTTCTTTATTCTAGGTATTTCTCACTCGGAGATTAGGACAGTTTTTTCCAGTTTCTTCTCATCTAGTGTGCAGAGCTCTGTATTCCAGGCATTTCTAAATCAGAGTGTAGGACACTTCCTTTCAGTTTCTTCTCATCCAGTGTGTAGTGCTGTTTCTTGTAGATATTTCTCACTTAGAGTGTAGGACAGTTCCTTCCAGTTATTTTTCATCCAGTGTGTAGGGTTCTTTCTTGTAGTCATTTCTCACTCCGAGTCTAGAGCACTTCCTTCCAGTTTCTTCTCATTTAGAGTGTAGGGCTCTTTATTCTAGGCATTTCTCACTCAGAGTGTAGGACACATTTTTCCAGTTTCTTCTCCTCCAGTGTGTAGGGCTCTTTATTCTTAGCATTTCTTATTAATAGTTTAGGGCACTTCTCTTCCAGTCTCATCTCATCCAGTGTGTAGGGTTCTTTCTTGTAGTCTTTTCTTACTCAGAGTGTAGGGTACTTCCTTCAAGTTTCTTTTCATCCATAGTGCAGAGCTCTTTCTTGTAGTCATTTCTCAATCAGAGTGTAATATAGTTCCTTACTGTTTCTTCTCATCCAGTGTGTAGGGCTATTTATTCTGGGTATTTCTCACTCGGAGTGTAGGACTCTTCCTTCCAGTTACTTGTTGTTCAGCTGTACAGGGTAATATAGTGAACCAGACATCTACGTTGTTCAGTTGTACAGGGTAATTTAGTGAACCAGGTATCTGTGTTGTTCAGTTGTACAGGGCAACTTAGTGAACCAGGTATCTATGTTGTTCAGTTGTACAGGGTAATTTAGTGAACCAGGTATCTATGTTGTTCAGTTGTACATGGTAATTTAGTGAACCAGGTATCTATGTTGTTCAGTTGTACAGGGTAATTTAGTGAACCAGGTATCTACGTTGTTCAGTTGTACAGGGTAATTTATGAACCAAGCATGTATATTGTTGAGTGGTATCAGTAAAGTAATCAACACGATATTTATGTTTTACAGATGATTAAGTAGTCAATCAGACATGTATGTTGTACAGATGTACCAGGGGGGGAGACCTTCTCATGGTTTATGACGCTTCCATACACGACACTGTTTTAACAGTAAAATAAGCATGTTTTGTTTCATCAATGGTTGAATAACTTTCCTTGTCTGTTTCTATATTTAATTAATTCAAACACTAAATATTAAAAATGTGTCGATAAAAGAGTAACATGCGAGTACTTACCGTGAAGAACTCTAGAGGGGTTCTGTATCGATACGACTTGTGTATCTGTACGAAATGTGACAAATTTTCACTATACATAATATATATGTGTGCTGACATTTAGTTATTCAATAAAGAGGTGCACTGAGTAGTACATGTTGTCTTCATTTGTTTGATAAAAATGTTACCTGCAAAGTAAAACTTACTTTATATGTAATGCAATTAAGTAACATAACAAATTAACAATGACAGAATGGCCAGACAAATATTACGACTGTGGTTTTGAAGCGTGTGTCGCGGACACTTGTGAACATCGATCATGCAAGCTCCTTTTGGCTATAATCTGTCCAGCAGTGTCTTATAAGCACAAACAATGCATTCCCGATGCTTAGTCACATGGTTGAGTGCCACAAGTAAAAATTTCAGTCTGCTCGCGAGGGCAGTTCAGTGTCTAAATTAGGCTTTTCTGCTAGCTATAGGTTAATTAAAATTGGGGGAAGACCTTATCGTGGTTTATGTTGTTTCTATGCACGACACTGCAGATAGCAGTTTGCCCTTGTTTTGACAGTAAAATAACCATGTTTTATTTCATCAATGGTTGAATAACTTTCCGTATCTGTTTTTCCCGTATCCGTTTATACCCTCGTCCCTAAGACATGTGTCCGGCAACGGCCACTTGCAAACTCTCTCTTTCTTAACCTGAGGATGACCTAGGAAGGTCGAAACGTTTTTCTCTCCTTAATAAAAGTGTTAGTACCCATACCAGCCATTCTGATATACAATACATGTGTTAGCACCCATACCAGCCATTCTGATATACAATACAAGTGTTCGTACCCATACCAGCCATTCTGATACACAATACATGTGTTAGTACCCATACCAGTCATTCTGATATACAATACATGTGTTAGTACCCATACCAGCCATTCTGATACACAATACAAGTGTTAGTACCCATACCAGCCATTCTGATACACAATACAAGTGTTAGTACTCATACCAGCCATTCTGATACACAATACAAGTGTTAGTACCCATACCAGACATTCTGATATACAATACAAGTGTTAGTACCCATACCAGACATTCTGATATACAATACAAGTATCAGTACCCATACCAGACATTCTGATACACAATACAAGTGTTAGTACCCATACCAGCCATTCTGATACACAATACATGTGTTAGTACCCATACCAGACATTCTGATACACATTTTTATCTGAAGTGGGTTTCTCGTCATCAAGATTTTTTTTGCTTTAAATACTGAATCTGTAAAATATTGAAAACTTTATCTCTGTTCCCTTCTGTTGTATGAATCTATTTCTTCATCTTCAATATAGTTATACTATTAATCATCAACCTTGAAATTTGCTTTCGTTCAGAAACATTCTTCGAAACGTGAATCCAAAGTTTCTCCACTTTAAAGAACCAAACCGAAATGTTCAAAAGTCGTTAGATTATCAGATTTGTCTGAAGAGACTATTGCTTTGTTTTACATTGGGCTGAAGCTACACGAGGGTTATCTACGTTAGTCGTCTGAAATTTAGCAGTGAAAGAATAGAAGCACCTAGTAATCACCATCCACTAACCACTCTTTCACAAACGAATAGTGAGACTGTCCCTAACAGTATTCTCCCTCCCCCCACACATATCATAAAGAGTGAGCATGTCTGGTGGAGTAAAAGTTGGATCAACAATTTCTAACAAAATATCAACAGAACATAAAATTTACTGAAAAAGTTCAAAGTGTACTGTACTAACCTTAGAATGACTGTTAACAGTGTTGATTACACCGATGTACTGAACAAGTGAAACCAATGGAATGAAGACAAATTGTTCAGTGTGAACATGTCCAAAATTTGAGGCTGACTAACAGCATTCATTCCTAGTTTCGTCTTGGCGACCAGATTGTTAACCTATGTAATTATAACATAAATAATCAGTGTAAATCAGTGCTAGCTAAAGGTCTTCAGTTCTCTCTTTCACCATGTAAACTCTGTGTATCTAATTTAGTTTACACTTTCAAATCACAATACACACACCTAAAGGACCTTGTTATAAAAGATAAAATAACTCTTTATCGACTCAGTAATTTTTTCATGACGAAAATAAAGAAATCTGCCTTTTCTACTTCTTATGATTTTATCTCTAATGTTCGTCCTTACCATTTAAGCCCTGAAGAAATATTTTAAAAGAACTATCATTAAATAAAAATATTTATGTTACATCGTCCGACAATATC
The DNA here is from genome assembly GCF_004210375.1 of Tachypleus tridentatus. NCBI lineage: Eukaryota > Metazoa > Arthropoda > Merostomata > Xiphosura > Limulidae > Tachypleus > Tachypleus tridentatus. The sequence continues at coordinate 248,130,892 of NC_134837.1, read as the reverse complement.
ATTGTTATTCTTAACTAAAATAATTACTTGATCAAAATGTTGGTTATTCTTGACAACTCCACCACATTTAAAATCCTTGTTAATACCTATTAATTCATTATCGTCGTACGTGACGAAACATTTCAAAGATACCTGAGAGAACTTAGAAAGAAAAATATCGTAGACATTTGACTGATAATGAGACGACACCAAGTAAACTATCACAGTGTATTAAGTCGCTATTGTGGGTTATATAGATATAATTATCCTAAATTTACTAAAAGCACGGTTAATTAATAATACAGCAACATGGTATAGGCTATCTATTAACCATTGCAGCATTATCTTATACTGAAAAAATATATTTTAGTAAATCCAATATAAAGTATTAATTACGTTATATTTCCTAATCTAACTATTATCTAAAGGACATGGCGTGCATATTTTTATCTATGTAACCGAAATAACAAATACATTGTGTCACTATCTACTAAATGGCACCACACAAAAAAATCTATAAAAATTCCCATTTGGTATTCTAAATTCAGACAATTATAAAAATAACTACGATACGTACGACAAACCTTTGTTTATCAAATAACAGAATTTTAAAGTACTGTCCTCATAACAAGAACCCGACTTTCACTAGAACTAAATCTGAAGGTGTTATTATATCTTTATTGATGTAATATATAAATATAGTTTTAAGGAAAGGAGTTAAAAACTGTTAATTTTTAAATAAACGATAACACAATTAATAGACCAAAAATAATGTTTGCTTCGCGCAATGAGAACAGTTTTCCACTGCATTAATTACTGTAAAAATAATATTTTTGTCTTAAAAAATGACCCATTTTTCTAAATTTTTCAGTACGACATTGTCTAAAACAGCCCAGTACTTGCTAAGCCTCTCACAGGTTGCAGAGTAAAGTGAATGTTACTTGTCTGACTTTTGCTTCTTATTTCAAGAATTTAATTGAGATTTATAGAATCATCTTATGTGAATATACAATTAAAATATTCATACAAAACTTTAAACCAACAAATTGTACTGGTCGAAATACCCCTGGAATGTGAGGTGGGTAATTTTTTGCTATAAAATTTTGTTATTTCTTCTCAAAGTCGGCTTTTATTTTAATGTCTGGTCTCCATAGTTACAATATGCAAATATTCAGTAATATTGTGGTTCAACTTTATTGTTGCCTTTCTTCACAGTTTGTATTGGTTTCAAGTGTAACTATACTTTTGAATCAATTGTTGTAATGAAATGACGTAAGCCAAAGAGAAGGAAAATGACAGAAAAAAAAACTGATAAGTGAGGGGTAGCAGTGGGAAAACTCAGAAGATATTCAAAGTTGAGTGATGAAAACGAAATTTTATCCTTTAAATCTAATAAAGAAATTGTACCTAGATTATAAATAAAGGGTTTTTTTCGCTGTCACGTGTATGACGATTTGTCGGTGTAGATCTCAGAGCAACAAGTATTAAATGTGACAAGTTATTTTTGTCGTCTGTAGATTTATTCTGTACATACGACTTTAACCTTTTATATATATTTATTTATATACACTATATGTATGTATTATATGAAATATAAAAATAGAGAGAACCATAAATGTTTTAAGATTATATTAAAGTAAACAAATAGATGCTATTAAGAAACAAGCATTTAAAGTTGAAAGATATACACAGTTTACTAACAGTGATAAAAACAAACTAAGATTGTGTGATACTCGTGGTTTTTTAAACTATACTTCATGGAGCCCTTGAAATCAACGTATTTCTCATTTACTTTCTATGTTTTAAGAAATACAACAAAAATGTAAACATTAATGAATAAATAGTAATATGCATGTGTATATTATACAGTAACGTACGGTAGCCGGTGTAGTTTTGTAGGCAAATACGTAGTTAGGCCTACTGCATTTGTGTTATTGTCTAAACTCAGGTAAATTTAACACCGCATTCAAAACTTAACAACTTTAAAACAAGAGAACAGTAAATTTTATGAGCAAGTGCACAAACAACACTTTCATACACATATGCTGCGAAATTCGACAGACATAAAATGGATGAGCAGTAGCACTGAATACCTGCGACTTCAGATCCTACAACAATGGTTCCAAACCTTTTTTACGACCCGCACCTCTAAAAAATTTTAATATGTTCTCGCACCCCTCACAGTAATTATTTATTTAAGAATAAAGGTGAAGGTGGCCAAAACAAATTCTTATAATTAGATTTTAATATATAAACAAAACGAAACATTTGGAAAACAAAAAATATTACAACAAACTAAAAGTTGCATAAACCCTACATGGCCAACAAAAAATATGTTATTTGGTTGGGAACCACTGTCCTACAGTGTTTACTGAACCGGCAAAACTTTGAACCATATGATAAATATTTTTACACATTTTAATTACAATTTTATTACCCTTGGAAATTTCGTTTGTAAGTGTTGTAGGAAACATAAGCCGCTTAGTCCAATATTCGACCTTTCACTGGGACTGAACCTGAAAATGTAATTATATCTTTAATGGTGTAATTTATATAGTTTTAAGGAATGGAGTTTTTCTTAAAAAAGTGTTTTTCAACAAATGATACCACATTTAATTGATAAAAAATACAGTGTATATCAGTACAATCTGAACACTTTTCGCCCGTAGTACTTGCTGTAAAATAGAATCTTTTTTCTTATAAAATATTCACTTTCACTATAGTTTTCAGTATGACGTAATCTAAACCAGCCCAAAGTTTGCTAACCCTAATTGCTTAGCGTCACACAGGTTATATAGTGACGTAAATGTTATTTACTAGTTGTCTAACTTTTGTTTCTTACTACAAGAATTTAATTCATATTCATACAAAGAACTTATGAGAATATACAATTAGAATATTTATACAAAACTTTACACCTACAAATTGTACTGGTCGAAGTACCCATGAAATGCAAGGTGAGAAACTTTTGACTATAAAATTTAGTTCTTTCTTCGCACAGTTTGATTCTTACTTTAAGATTTCGTCTCCTTAGTTACTATATGCAAATATTCAATAACATTATGCTTCCATTTTATTGTTGTCTTAACACTTTGTATTGGTTAGAAATCAAGCAATACATCATGCTTGAAGTACCTGGCTGCCAGATGTTCACAATGAATAATACAGTGAACAGGGAGAAACTCTGTAAAGCTGGGATCACTTTTCATAAGTGCAATTAATCCTTCATTTTTCCCCACCATTGCAGGTGCAACATCTGTTGCACACTGACGAGTTTACCCAGTGGAATATCAGTATTGTTAAGGCTCTGTCAAACGCATATTTAATGTCAACACCACGAGTTGTTGTTTTTTTTTTAGTGCCTTTTATAAAATAAATCAAATATAAAACCTTAAAAACTTTAATATACAAACAACATTAGGCCCGGCATGGCCAAGCGTGTTAAGGCGTGCGACTCGTAATCTGAGGGTCGCGGGTTCACATCCCCGTCGCGCCAAACATGCTCGCATTTTCAGCCGTGGGGGCGTTATAATGTACGATCAATCCCACTATTCGTTGGTAAAAGAATAGCCCAAGAGTTGGCGGTGAGTGGTGATGACTAGCTACCTTCCCTCTAGTCTTACACTACAAAATTAGGGACGGCTAGCACAGATAGCCCTCGGGTAGCTTTGTGCGAAATTCCAAAACAAAGAAACAACATTACAATTTATAATAATGGTTGTTACAAATAAATGATTTATTTATATAAATTTTACAAACTCACAAATAATTTAGTCTCTCTTTGGTTCAGAATTGAATATTGTATCGACGGTCTAGGTCCACGATTAGCGAATTAATTCTGACTTGATGTTGTTATACCTTGCTTAAGTTAACTTGCCCTTTATTCTTAACTGTCCTTGCACCACTTACAAGGTAACTTTTACCGACGAAGATATTTAATGTCCTCTAAGAAATACTAACGTCAGAAGTTAATTCAGTTATGTTAAATGGATTGCAATGTTCGAAATCTATAAATATTCCTGGTACAATTCTGTGGTTTTACGACTAATAAGCGTTGACCACATTATAGCTTACGAAGCTTGTAGCGTACTAACTATAGCGACCAAACTATATACTATTTTTCCCGCGTCTTGCGATAGCTTTTATGGCTCATAGAGCTTCTAGAAAGTTCAGTAGGCAACAATACTGTCAATCACTGATTATTACACACATCATACATTGTTGATTTATGCTCGGAAATCTTCTAAATATTTAGAGAACAGGTGGGACATGCGCAATACACATTTACAAATATAAGTTACGTTCATTAAACTTAAATAAATGTAAAACAGTAAATCCGTTACGTCATGGATAAATTTTAATGTCAGAGAAAAGAAGAGCTGGTGAGTAAACGTGGCTCACAGAACTGTTATTGTCTTTGGGTTTATTATAGTGTTAATCCGGTCCTTGTTTTGGACAGTAGTAAATGAATCCAACGTTGTTTTTAATCTTAGATTTCATAAGTTGATTATTTACAGGTTAACTCTATTGAAATAAATACAAATTTATCCAAAAGCACTTGAACTGAAATTAAAGAAGTCGAAATTTTATAAACAGAACAAAATAAAGCAGCTTTTCGTTACATCTTCGTTCGATTTAGTTTCCGAAATTCTAATGAATCATCACCGAGTTACACTGAAGAAAACGCTATGTAATTAGTTAGAAACCAAAATGATGCAATGTGAGTGATGCAAAATCGCTTTAATTTGCTATGTTTATGAGTAATTACCTACTGTTTGAAATAAAAATAATTTGATTTTCCTTCACTGAAGCGTTTTTATTTGTATCGATTACATACATTTTTGTTACGTTAACCCTATTATCATTGGTGTTTAACTAAAATTTAAAGAAAAACAATTAATACAGGAATGTAACATGAAAATCATGATATTACTAATATTAAACAAAGAATAGAATTAAAAACATGTTGCCTTTATGTGGTTATTTATGAGAAAGAAGTGTAAAACTTAAGTTCGAGCTCACCTATACGATATAGTCTTTGGGAACAATAGAGACCTGATGAAGTAGTGAGGATTTGTTTTTATTAATTGATAAGTATTTAGTTATAACTGAAGAGAATTATGTAACTGTCTCGTCTGAGCAGATACAGTTTTAACCCTCTGCTCCATGCTTCTAGAGTGAGAATTAGTTTGTTTTGTTTTAAAACAAAATTCAAAAACAAACAAAGCAAATCACGTGAAGTTACTGTTTTCTGTTAAACATGCTTTCACAACTTCCTAAGGAGTCAGAATAATGTAATAGACCAATAAATCTTACAGTACCGCCATTATAGTTACTGAGTACCTTCAGATGCACCGCAATGTATAACAAATAATATGTTCAAGTTTACATCAATGTCTGTGCTTTTTTTAATTAATTTGTAAATAACTTGGATTAAAAGACATTTAAGTTGCTCTTAAATTTCTCGACAAGTAATCAAACGTATAGTTCAGGTTTCTTGTAATTAGGCGACTTACTGATATGTGCGTTAAGGTATCTGCTTACATTAGTTGGCAGGACGATATTTCATGAACCTCTCAGAAGCTAACGTTGACTTTGCCTCATTACAGGAACAACGCTGAAACCCTATGAGTGAATTACTTCTTAGAAGTTCCCGGATGTAATAAGCGTTGGTATTGGACAAAAGTTTAGTTTATAAATGTTTGAAACTAGAGTCTGAAAGGGTGATTTATTAAATGTTTGCTTTTGGTGGACACTTACACATAAACTGCTACACCAAAACTCTCGGCCAAGTGGTTAGGGCGCTCGGTTCGCTGGTTTGAATCTTTGTCCCACCACACACGTTCGCTTATTCACCGTGAGGGAGTTATAATGTGATGGTCAATCCTATTATCCGTCGGTAAAAGAGAATCCCAAGAGTTGAAGGTGTACAGTGATGACTAGCTGCCTTCTCTAGTCTTTCACTGCTAAATCAGGAACGGCTAGTCCTGATACCCCTTAGTAGCTTTTCGTGAAATTCAAACAAAACTATGCATTAATCGTGAACTTTTCCTTTAATAGAAAATGTCCATGCAAAATATTTTGTAGGAAGCAATAAAATTTATCTTGCGACATTCCACAATTCTGTAATTTCCATTCAGTCGATCACGTTCTACTCTTATTCTTGAGTCGCAGTGCAACATCTCTGTGTAAGGATCATGGGTTCTAATTTGTCATTCTTTTATCCGGGTAATGCAACATCTCTATGTAACGATCTTGGGTTCTAACTAATCATTTTGTTATCAGTGGACTTATGTTTAAAATCTGTTTTTATATTGTCTTCCTTAAGTAATACTTTAATCATATTATATGATTTCTTCGTTGAAACGATAATCTATTGCTGCCGTTGCATCCTTAAAAGCCACATTAATCTGCTATTCATGGATGTCAACGGCAAATAACAATATATCTCAACCTGATGAAAATACACAGAAATGGAACCAAACGTCGTTCAAAGTACTAGTCTCCAGGAAGGTAAACCATTTCTATAACTTTCTACTTACTGTCATTATCTCTACATGTTTCGTGAAAAAATATGAATTTTTATTTCATTAATATTTTAAGCGATTCTGAATACTAGTGTTTTCTTCTTATAATCCATAGATGTACGGGTAAAGTCCGTATTGGCTTCTTAAAGTAATATATCCACCAACGTACTTCTGAATCCATCACTTCGCTGATTATAGGGTCCTTAATAACACACAAGTCACAAGAAGTAATATATATATGTAAGTGTTGAAACTAAACCCACTCATTATTACTTCAAGTTTCCAAGTATTTGACACTAGACAATCAGCCATTTTATCCTACATTTCTGGTGTAACAGACAAAAACAGGAAATATTCAATATGTTGAAATATATAGGTATCATCTGTTGTGAATAATATACAAAAGAAGCTTGGTAATTTGGCGTTTAAAGGACACCATATGAGATCTAACAGCAAACATTCCGCTAAAGTAGACTATGTTTTCTCATCAGAGGTAATTTATCTTCACTTTTTTTGACAATTATTCTAGGATACAATAAAGTTTACATTGTCATATATTTTCTCAGTCTTTTCTGAATGGTCAGTCAGTGATGATAAGATAATGAAAAATTGTAAAATTTCAAATGTTTAAATACGTGATTTGTGTAGTATAATCATTAAAACGAAATAAAAATCATACTAAAATACACGCTTGTTCACGCCAAATCATGTTGTTCCAACTCTAAATGAAGTAAATAAGCCTTATGTTTGTGTCACGGTTCTCTTCGAAGATCCTTCTTACGTGTATCTTCCTTGCTGATCCTGGTGTCCCTTGATAATCCATACCTTTCCTTTACCAATACCTATTTTCAGCCTAGAAGGTACCTAATGTGGTTTATAGGTTTCACGGCCACGCCAAAGACCATTAAGGTTCAGATATATTCACATTAATTTAGAGCTGCTGACAAAAGGAATGAAATCAGTTTTCACCTGTCTACTCTTAATCAAATAAGAGGATTGATTCAACTCTTATATCGCCCCCATAGCTGAAGGTACAAATCGTGTTCAGCGACATATCGTGGCTCGAACCTTCGATCTTCTAATGTATACAAAATATACAATTTTCTAAATTAGAATGAATTAATATAAATCGCTTGTGTAAGATATTCTAATGTAGGTTCTTTAAAATTTGAATATTTGTTTACATATATTACTTTTGGGAAAAAATCTTTTACTCGCAAATTTAACAGTAATCCCCAGCTAGGACAGCATAAGTCTACGAATTTACAACACTAAAATTAGGGGATCGATTCCCCTGGATGGATACAGCTGATAGCCCGGCTTTGCTATAAGAAAAATACACACACACCTTTAAAAGTAAATTTAATTATTTGTCATTAATATAGATTGTTTTATATCATTACATTATTAATACAGATTATATTTTATAATTTTTACTTTGTCATTGAAGATTCTTCGGATTTCACATATATGTTTCAAGAAATCATTCTCTTCTTTAAGGTCGATTTTTGACAGTGTTTCGAACTCTTTGGCTGACATGTTGTACATAACTAGTTTTTCTTAGTGGTCAATGTGGAGCTCAAGACGTTACCCAAGATGTGGAAAATGGCTTGTGTCCATAAAAACTTTAAACACGAAAAAATACAATAATACTACGAAATATTGAACAACTATAGTTACCTAATAAACGGTAAGATTAATCTTTCACTGAATATCAAAATCAATACTCATGAATAAACTAACTTTCATTTAAACAAAACTATTTCTTAAATAACTTTGTCCCGATAAAAGAGTAAATTAGTAAACATAACGAAAAACCACGAGGTTTTAAAAGTCTCGTTGTAAAAAAGTGTTTCATATGCTAAATAATCACAATGGTCAACACATTCAACAAACATTGATATTTTTTGTCACAGAATTCATTTGACTGACGTCTAATAACGTTCTCCATTTTTAAACTGTTTGACCACTTTTGTATTTACATGTTTTAACGCTCTGGTGTAGTATTTATCTGTTACTTACAAATGAAAAAGTTGTTCTAAATGTCTGTTCATAGATCCTACACAGTCTCCTGTGTATGTATGTTTCTGCTTAACAACAAACAAATCAACTGATTACTCACAGGACCAATGGTTAACAATTTTGTTGGAAGAAAGTCTTCTTTTATGAGCTAGAAACATCAAACAGGACCAGCACCAATGAAAATAGGTATAACATATGAAAGATAAAGACCACTGTTGACACATAGTTGTGCTGCGTATTTACACCGCTAGAAGCCTGGTTTTGATACCTGTGGTGAGCAGTGCACACAGATAGATCTTTATGCTTAAATATAAATTAAATCCATTCTTGGAAATTTTGCTTCAGTTCATATTAAACGGTCAACGTACCAACAAAGTTTTGAATTCCTCAAAATCTATTATAAATAGGTAACCAGGAACAGAGCTCATAAACCGTGGAAGATAACGATATTTACTTTCTGATCTTATATTTCTCAGACAGCTCATAATCTAGAACTCTCAACTATTTTACATCAACATAGAATGAGGAACAGCAGGATAACATTTACGTAACTTTCAAAATAATAATGTAATTACATTTTTTAAAGTAAATATTTCTGTGAATATAAACCAAAAACTTGTGTCAGAAAGAATTTACCTCAAAAATAGTTATTGTTTATTTAAATACCAGGGTTTTATTTCCATAGTGTGCTTCGACATTGGAAGCAGTATTTTTAACATAAGGAAACAAAGTACCTGCTAACATTTCATGGCTTTAACGTTTCACTTAACCAAAACTAGAATCTCCACTCATCTCTTAAATAACACTTTGACTTTATATTTGTATTTGATATGGCTGTTTAGTAGGCATTTAAATGTGCTATGCTGATAAAAAGCAAATAATGTGTACATTCGATACGACAAAAAAGTAATTTCTAACGCCAAGAATAACTAAGAAATAATTTAAATAAACGTACCCACTAAACTGTGGTGTTTCCATGTAAGATCGTTACTATTACTATTTGTAAAGCGATGCTGTAGATCAAATGAAAAGAAATAATCTGTGTAAGTTTCAATGTGTATTATTGTACTTATTATAAATCATACTTTCACAATCTAAAACTGAATCATCTATTAAAACATACCTTTTCAGAACGTCACTATATTACTGAAAAAGACAAGGGTTCGATTCCCCTGGGTGGGCTCAGCAGATAGCCCGATGTGGCTTTGCTGTAAGAAACACACACACACACGTGTGTCTTTTCAAAAGAATCTTTATGTGAGCTACAGATACAAAAAAGACATTCCATCAACACTGTTTGTTTGTTTTTTGGAATTTCGCACAAAGCTACTCGAGGGCTATCTGTGTTAGCCGTCCCTAATTTAGCAGTGTAAGACTAGAGGGAAGGCAACTAGTCATCACAACCCACCGCCAACTCTTGGGCTACTCTTTTACCAACGAATAGTGGGATTGACCGTCACATTATACACCCCCACGGCTGGGAGGGCGAGCATGTTTAGCGCGACGCGGGCGCGAACCCGCGACCCTCGGATTACGAGTCGCACGCCTTACGCGCTCGGCCATGCCAGGCCTGTCCATCAACACAGAATGAGGAATAGCAGAATTACGTAACTGTTTCTTTATTTAAGTTTTACATAATTTTGTTTTTTAAACGTTTATTCAATTAGTGATTTTAACATCAAAATAAATTTTCCACGTAAAGCTATGAACTTCAAGGAAGTAGTCATGGAGATTGTACTGTTTTCAAATAACATCAACAAAAACTATTAATGCGGTTAATATTAGTACATGTAAAGTTGAAAGCAGTAACTACTAAGTTTAATTCAAATTAAAAATAGACTTCTTATGTTTTCCAAAATTTCAATCTCTTTATAATACGATGAACTGCATTTTTAATTGTGGTCATGTTTGGCCTTGGTTGTTCTTCCCGGATGATGCGTTGTCTATGAAGTAACCAGTGGGTCGTGAGATTTTCAGTTGATTTATTGCGCCACTCAGAAGAACACGTGAGGGTGTATCCTAGTTTTGATACAGATTGAAACAGAATGCAATTATATATTGTCTTTCCAAACTTACAATACTTTTTAAAGTACATGGACACCTTCCATCCAAGATGTTTAAATGGTTTGTCAGCCTTTGGTTTCACTTTTCGTAAAGTTTCCATCAAACTTTTCTTTGAGCCGTGAATCGTCATTAAATATCCACGATCAGTAAATTCCGTCTGAAACACTAATGTTTCATCAATGCAGCCGATGAAATCATCATCACGCTCGTTTTGATCTTGAAGAAGCTTTGGCGATAAAAGAACATCTGCTGGTTCAGTTTCATAAAATGTAATTCCTTATAGGAATGTATTAATACTCTGATTGTCTTCAGGAATAATGAAATGTTTTGTCTTTATATAATGAATGAACAAAGGGAATATGGTCCCACATCCTTGAAACTCATATTTCTTATCTTTAGGAAGATACCAACGTCGTTCACGTGCTGGACTGGTAAGTGAACTGCCTAGTTTACATTTGGAGAGCGTTTCAACTGGAATCCTGTGTCTGATTCCATCAGTACTCAAATGTATAGTTTCTATTCCTTCAGGAAACATGGAAAAATATCAAGCTGTAACAACTTATTTTACCTGAGATTTTTATTTCTCAAAATCTTATTATTTTATTTGCTATTGTTCATTAACTCGTCATGTAGTAACTATATTTCATAAATGTGTATATATTTTCATATCTAAGCATTACTTTTTAACTATTGCTTCGTAATACATTGTTTTATCAATAAACGACAATAACTATCATTGAATAACTTTTCCTTCCACGTTTCCTCATTTCGTGACCAATCAACATAAAACTTGACAGACTGACGTACGATGACTTTAGGAGTGAGTTGGAACCTTCATCTTCTATTTAAATAAACGTCACTATATGTGTGCATCTGTTCATTAAACGTTTCCACATTTATTGATAAAAGAGCACCAAACTTGACATAGTAATTCAGTAAGACATGGGCTTCTCTTTTACCAACGAATAGTGAGATTGACTGTCACCTTATAACGCCCCACGGCTGAATGGGCGAGCATGTTTGGTGCGACGGGGATTCGATACCGCGACCCTCAGATTACGAGTCGAAGGCCACCAAGTAAGAGTAAGACTTAAGAGAATTTGAATTAGGTTGGTGAAGAATCCCAGTGGTAGTGATACTATACTAACAATAATGTGAGTAAATGAATAACGTTAATACGTAATATTAATAGTAATACAGTGGTATAGTGATTTGACGAGCTGTGAAGTGTGATAGATACAAATACAATTAATTGGATACTTTATCATGATAGTAGTTTCATACTTTTGACTCAGAAGTTCCAAACTTATAAAAGGCAATTGTGCAAAGTCAAGTAACAAAATCTGTCATTATAACACCCATTTAATATTGTTGAATTGTTTGGTATCCTAATAACTTTAAGTTTCAAGCAAAGTAGTTTAACTGTATAGTGCTGATAATAGTGTCTCACAAATAATCAGTTAATCTTAGATTCACCCAAAACAATTTATGGAATAAATATACCCTCCAAGACCAACATATATCGTCTATAATATTTACAGGGCCATTTTTCTATAGTTTAATGATTTGAAATTTGTTAGTTAAAGTACTTGTAATTAAACCATGAATTATGATGTTCTTGCTTCGTGCTTGAGGTCTAACAAATAGCTTAATATTTAATATTTATACTGTTGATGTTAATCATTTTAATATTTTTGTATCATTCTGCATGAAACAATTGTTGTATTAGTTTTTGTAGTATTAGTTGGAAGAGTTTCAGAAGTGAATAAAAATTTAATTTAGTAAGAAGAGTATGGTATAAAGTATACATAATTGGATTAGAATAACCATTATAATTTAATTTTATCAGTGTCTTATTTTGGGACCTTTGATATTTATATGTATCAAAAGCTTGTTTATATACTTCAGGGGAACTGAATGGGTTTAAATGGGGAAACCTTGACACTTATGAAAGTTGTACAATTTTCTTTCACTAACGATGCATAAGTAAAGGCAGAAATGGAATATCAGTAACCATAGAAATGACGCATGTGTTAGTTTGTTATAACTCGAAAACAAATTAAATAAAAAATGCTGCATTGACTGAAAATGTGGGATGTGTTTTCCTTCCTCAGTGGGCCATACGTTTTCAGAGCACATGATCTGCCATTGCTCCTTTTGGCATTCGCATCCAGGCGCAATTGGATGAATTGGGTCTGTCCTTGGATAACATTACAGAATCCATAGGTCAGCCCATCCCACCGTGGCTTATTACAGTCCCCAAATGTGACCTTTCCTTAAGTCATCTGAACAAGGCAGATACTCCCGATTGGAAGTACCGTCTTGTATTTACTGAACATCTTTAGAACAAGCTTTCCATTCCAATTTATACAGATGTCTTTTAACACTTTTATAACTTTACCTTTTGGTACTGGCCATAATGACACATAACTCAAAACCAGGACTGGAAAGACCAACTTCAGGTGACGGGTGGTGGTTTTTGTACTTACCTCTTGGTCTTCCTGGCGGGTTAGAATCATTAGCATTATGCTACAGAAAGTCCTTTACATCTTTGTAAACTGGATGTCAACATTGGTTTTATGCCATTTTAAGTTTTTAATTGCTGTTTTGGTTTTACCTTCATTTCCTTTCATGTATTTTACTTCATTTACTTTACGTTTACCTTTTTACTAGACATTTGGGTAATTATTATTTCGATTTTGCTACATGTTTTTTAAAACTTTTATTTTACTTTACCTTTTGATAATGGCTCTTATGACACATAACCCGGAACCAGGACTGGAAAGGCCAACTTCAGGTGACTGACGGTGGTTCTTGTACTTACCTGTTAGTCTTCCCGGCGAGTTATGATCCTTACTATTATGCTAAAGAAAGTCCTTTACAACTTCTCTTACTCTGCTTTCTCTCTTAACATTGTAGACTAGGTATCAACACTGGTTTTATGATTTTTCAATGCTGTTTTGTTTTCCCTTCATTTCCTTTTATGTATTTTACTACATTTAATTTATTTTTACCTTTTTACCGGACATTTGGCGCAGATAGCCTAGCTGCTTTGTGCCATAAAACATTAAATCAACCAACGAACCAACCAACCATCTTGGACCACCTGATTCGACTTGAAACATTGACAATCACAGAAGACTTTAACAATGAGAGAACACCTTGTTTCTGTCGTCTTCGATCTTGAGCTCCCTCTCGGTGATGTTGTTCTTCCCATGGTCCTTAAGACAAAATTCTTGGGGTTTATTTTTCATCATAAGCTTTCTTTCATTCATCACATCAAACAACTGTGTCAAGTGTACAAGGGCACTAAATTTCTTTTTTGTCCTCTCTTCCACCTCTAAGCGAGTGGATCAATGTTCTATGCTCAAGGTGTTTGCATTTGATCCAAACTGGTCTATGAGTTTATGATTCTGACAGGACCTCACCTATGAAGATGCTGTACCCCATTCACCATCTGGGGGTATGGCTCTGCATGGGGGTTTTCTCACTTCTTCAGTCCAAAGCTTGTACACCAAATCCTACAAACCTCTTCTTAACCTCCACCATTTGCTCTTTCTGAATAGATGGTCTGTCATTTTTCCTTTTGGCTTTTGTATGCAGGGACAGTTGGTTGAATTGGGCATTTCATTGGATGATATTGCTATCTCCACTGATCAGCATTGTCCCACCATGGCTTATTACCATCCACACCTGTGGCCTTTTTTTGAGTCATCTGAGGATGGTAGATACTCCTGATTAGAAGGTACTGTCTTCTATTTGTTGATCATGTTTTGAACCATTCTTCTATTCCGATTTACACAAATGGTTCAAAAATCAGGCAACTCTGTGGACTGTGCCAGAGTTTGTTGTGACTCTGTGTTTGCTCTGTTATTTGCTGCCAAGTTGTATGCCATTTACCTTGCCCTGGATGACATAGAAACTATGCAGTACAATGATTGTACCATTTGCAGTGATTCTGGCTCTGGAATCACATTAAATTCCATCCTGTTCTTGTCAATATTAAACAGCAACAACTGGCCCATTTTTTTTCATCTTCCACTAACATACAGTTTTGTTTGGATAACTGGCCATGCCAGTATTTGTGGGAATGAGCTCATTGACACCTCAGCCAAGTCCACGTGCTTTGGTGCTGTCACAGCTGTGCCTGTTCCATATATGGACTAAAAGGTCTTGTATTCAAGACTTGGCTTCCTACCAGTTGTCTTGGAATGAACCTTCTTTGGTCATCTTGTTTCCATAAGGATTGGAAGGAGGAAGTTGCATGCAAATCTCATAGACAGACTTACAAACAACATAGTGTGTGTAGATATGAGTATCTTTGTGGAATACATTTTGAGAAAATATTAACTTGTTTATTGTATCTGAACACCAGATAATTATAACTTGCATTAACATACATCTAACATCTTTACACGTTCACACTTGTTATGTTAAAATAAGCTTTGAGATTTGAAGCAGGGTTCCAACTGTTGTTAGAGCTTTATATTAAATCATTTAACAACCATCATAATAGATGTTCAGCTTGAAAACAACCTCAAAGTGACATTTTTAGTGTTAAACAACTTACATTATTGATACATTTACATTATTCTGAAATTTAGGTATGTGTTTGTAAGTAAGCAGATTAATTTTTCAGCACATTTTTGTATAAAACTGAGTTAAAATACAAAGATCTGATACTTGAGATTAAAAATGTGTTTTTGATATCTTATCGAACAAATAGTTAGTAGCAACATAGCTTCTCCTAATCAATAGGTTTTATTGTTTTAAAACTCATGTATACCTACTTAAAGTTCACCTAAATATGGCAACTTTAGTTTGCTACTTTCACATTAATTTCTTCATACATTAACTTTATTACTTGCCTCCAATAGACTTTTGCGATATTATTTTCTAATTTTTGACCAAATTATATTGAAAAGAAGTCCATAATTGTGTTGATATACATTTTGATACCTTTCATCCCTTAAATTCTAGGCTAATTTAGGATTTCTAGTTATTACTATAACTACTTGAAAATGCTACAAGCAGGTGTGAAGTTTTTGATTATTTTGAATTTCGCGCAAAGCTACACGAGGGTTATGTGTCCCTAATTTAATAGTGTAAGACTAGACGGAAGACAGATAGTAATCACCACCTTGGGCCACTCTTTTACCAGCGAACAATGGGATTGATTGCTGCATTATAATGGCTGAAAGGGCAAGCATGTTTGGTGTGACGGGGGATTTGAGCCCAAGACCCTCGGATTACGAGTCGAGTGCTTTAACCACATGGCCATGCCCTAGCATTGTAAAAAGTTGGATTTATACTAGTGAACATATGCAAAGATATCCAAAGGTACTATCATATTCATGATGATAAGAGGTAAGATGCAGTGGTAAGTTTGAGGTAACTAGATACAGTTCAAATACATGATAACTTATTGCAGAGGACTCCAGAAACTGGATTTAACTAGTCTGTATAAAAATGGATCTTTAAAACTTTAAAATTGATTTTGAGATTATGAATCTCACAGTATTATTGAAAAAAAATATTATAAGAGAAAATACAAAGTGTAACAAGCAACACAAATGTTGGATGTATCACTTTTCATGTTTTTTGAAAATAATTTATGGTAATTTTTTTCACTAATTCGTCACGTAGCAACCAAAATTAGAGACATGACAGAGGTTTGGTATAGCACAACATGAAACATTTTGTTAAGTCTTTCGATGTCCTTTACTATCACTTAAAGTAATTAATTACGTGTTTTAACGTACAAGGTAACAGTAGTAAAACTGTATTAAGTTTACTAACAGTAGAGTTAGTACTGTATTTACTTGGGAGTGCTAATGCCAAATTATATCTCATCGGACGAAACATGACTTACTACATGTTTGACTGAACATTAAACTATGAATCTTAAAAAACATCAAAATCACTTTTCAAAAAAAAATTACAGTACAGTTCTTAAGTCTCAGAATGAGCCAACTGTCATAGAAAATGTTCTTACATGAAATTATTACAATAAATGTCTATTTTAACTAAAAAACTTACAGAACACCCACTTCCACCACGGTGTTAACGAACTGCCTCCCTACCACAATTATAGCTAACTGTAAAGAGAGATCAAACAAACACCCTCCTGTTCTACACTAGAAGGAAATGTAGAAAAACAGTTTCAAAATTACTGTTATATCACTTTATAAAATATCTCAGAAAGGGCACAAGACTGAAAAGTACAATGAGGTATAAGTTAGTGAGTGAGAGCACTAATACCTTGTCCAGGACCAAATGATCTGAAAAAATAATGTTTAAAACCTAAAACGTTAAAGAATGTGTGTGACTAACATGAAAAACTTTGCAGAAATTGATTCTTCATAGTTTAAGTTTCTCATGACAGGCTCAATCCTAGGAACTGACCTAATAATTATTCTGTGCTTGTTATAGTATTACAATGTATTCATATCATTTTGACAGGCTTTAAGTAAACACAAGTTTTTTGCAAACAAAGATAATATTTTTAATGGAGTATTTTTACTAAAAATGTATCTACTAATACTTACATATGTATAGATATATAAATAGAGAAATTCTGTACACTAGTCTGAGTGTTCATTTCCATGTTTAGATTAAAAATAATTTTTTTTTAGTCTCAAAAATTACAAACTTTTTTTTTGTGTAATATCTAAACCTGAAGCCTTGTTACTGGTGTAACCCCTGAAACAGTAAAGAAACAGGACTTCAAATTGTGATATCAAACTACTTATATTTATACTAAATAATTTTATGATCTTAATAGTGTGTGTATGTATATACATTGTTAAATTTTATTGTTTTATTGCCTTTATAACCCCTGACTAATTACTATTCATGCCTTAATAAGTGGTAAATCATGTGACAAATATGCAGCTCTCGTTATGCTTTTGAATTCCATTATGCATGAGCTACTCATGAACATTTTTTAAAATAGAATTATTAGATTTTGTTTGTTTTTGTGTTTTTGGTATTTTTTAAAAATTTTGTTTACAGTATTATTTCAGTTCTTTGCATCACAATACTACCTTTTTTATGTTTATTTTTGTTTAGAATTTCGCGCAAAGCTATACAAGGGCTATCTGCACTAGCTGTTCATAATTTAGCAGTTCAAGACAAGAGGGAAGGAAGCTTTTCATCACCTTCCACCGCCAACTCTTTGGCTACTCTTTTACCAACGAATAGTGGGATTGACCGTCACATTATAATGCCCCAATAGCTGAAAGGGCGAGCATATTTGGTGTGATTGAGATTCAAACTCGCAACCCTCAGATTACGAGTCGAACGCCTTAACCCACCTGGCCATGCCAGACCTATTATTATTAGTAGTAACAGTGTTACTTATTTTACTTAATCTAACCTAACTAAACTAAACAGATTCCTATTTTACACATTGCATTTCCCATGGCAGTCAAGGTTGAATTGAAAGTAAAATATGGAATTATATTTACAGGAAACATTGCAATACAATAAATCACTTGACACATGAAAACCATTGCTTTCTATTGGTTTTTAAGTAACACCGTATTGAGTGGCTCAAACACTTATTGGTAATTTCTAATAAAGAGGACGTCACAGGTGGGTGTGGCAAGATGGATTTGATTTCATGTCTCTGGAACCAAGTAATATCAAAGGCTATGAAAAATTGTAGTATGCCTAAGCGAAATTATATCATAATAAGTGATTTACATTAAATTTCATTTTTTACTTTTTGGAGAGGTGGTAAATAAATTAAAGAAGAAAAGGCTTTGAGAGAAAATGTTACAATTCTTACACAAGAAAATTCTAGTTTTTCTATTTTAAATATTGCCTTCTGAAAGTAAAATCTTTAAACTTGTATACTATTAAAATATGGATTATGAGCTATGTATATTTATTAGTATATCATAAAAATAAAATAGTTTAATCAACTTTTAAATGTAACTTACTAAAACCTTGAGTTACATGCACAGAAATAGATGTCCACGGAGAAAGGGTTAATAATGCTATTTTTTCCCAACAGGAAGTGTACTTTGAATAAAAATCAAGATTTCATGTTTTTTACCATGAATTTATGACTACAGGTTCCAAATACCAGTGTAAATACAGGACTTCTTATAGTTATTTGGTTGATTGCTATTATGTTATTGAGCAAAACATTGTTTAACCAGGTTTCAGATTGAGCATATACATATTGATAAAGTAGGTTATAGATCAATGTTATCTGTGTTAAGTAGATTACCTCAAACAGTGCTGGTTAGTAAGGTCATGTGGGAGCTTATGTACATGTATTAAAATGCCATGTAGCTTATTAGAACAAGTAAGAAGTAATTTAGGTATGTTACTTTCTTAATCTAATCTACATTTGTGTGTGTATAAATAATTATTACCGACCTTGGATCTTATCTAAGCCCAGATTTCTACTACTGTTAGTAGCAATAAAACAATGCATGTGTCCTAATAATACTCAGGCCTAAACACAGGTCGTAGCAACACTGTTTGAGATGTGCAAATTGGATGTACTTTTACAATGCTTTATGTTTAGTGTCATTTCTACAACATAGTGACAATGTTTGATACTTATGATTTCCTGGGAGAAAATTTCAAAAGCCAAACATTCTTATGAATGTGTCTAACAGACAACTCAAAAAAAGAACATTGGAAAAGAAAATCACTAAAGTCCTTAATTATAGAACATATTTAGTTTTATAGATACAGTATAAAATCAAATCCTGTTTGCAAATTTCAACTTAAACTAAGAACAAACAACACAATTATTAGTAAAATATTCCCTTCAATGTTTCAGTTACTTTTTAACTTATTATTTAAATTCTTAAATCATAATATCCTTATGTATTTAAAGGTTAATTAAGTTAATGGCCATTTTGGCCAACTGACACCATTTTTGCATACAATCTTCACATGACTATATCAACTATAAAGATACTTTACAACATTCATGTTTCAATATTACCAGGAGATATAAATGAAAGTCTGAAAATGACAAGTTGTCTTAATTATTTTGGTGGTGCAAAAGTAAATAAAAAAATAGGATTTTATAAGTAATAAAAGTGCAAACAAAGAAAACAGCAACATGTTATTTATTATGACTTAAAGAACAGAAAAGTGGTAATTACATTCCAGGTTTGGTTTCTTACAAATTACAAGATTACTGGGAAATTAGAAGTCTCTAGAATCCTTGTTTTATAAAGTTATCTAAAGTTAACAATTTTCTCAAAATGAAAATGGTTTCCAATAATACTTACCATCCACCAACACTATAGCTAGAATCTCACATTGATAACAGTGTAGGGGGCAGTGCAGGCATGATCCACACACAAAGCATTTGTACAGAACAGGAATGTACCATGAGAAAAAATGGTACAAGAGTGTGGAAATTACACCCTACCTCCCGAACAGATATGCTCTTCACTGGAGCTTAATTCCGATATCAAAGGCAGAACAGAATATGAGTAATCATCAGGTAGGCCATCCCTGACCAGACAGCCAAGATTCTATGACTCAGGTTGGAATTAAGGGGTTGTAGTACCTATATTCTATGTTGCTGGCTATGGCTATTAGACCACAATATTATATGTGTATATATATATATACCGTAACCACAAAATATTGCATTTGGCAACATCAGAATAACAACAAGAAAGTAAGCAACACTTAAGTGGACAGGTTCTCTTCTCCACCTGAATGAGTCCAAAAGGTAACACCTGAGGCTCGGAATGATGGGATCCCATATGCCATACCCAACAAAGGAACAGAATTCATCTAGTTTGGAATTATGAACATTCATTCTCAGTCCCTAACCATGTAGGTAAGGTGTATTCTACTTAACCCTGGAATTATGTGGAACCAGCACTCAACCAAGGACTTAGGATGGAACTGCTTTGGTTTCAGAATTACGATATAGTGAACCAACTTCCATGAATGATAACTGAAACTGGTACTCAAAGAGAAGGGTTTTGCACTCCCCAACTAGATAACTGCAAAATATGAACCAAAATTATGAGTAGGTTCCCAGGAAGGCTGGAGCCACTCTTACTGAAGTATGAAAAAAAACATCCAGGAACCCTAGAAGGAGGACCCCTGACTATGCCCTCTTCTCCAAGAGTGGTTGAACACACTCAAAAACTTTGGTTGAAAAGCCTCTTGTCTACCACAGATTGTCAAGCCCTACTGATACAGCTTGGGGTGATAAAATGTCTTGAAAAACAGAGCTCTGGAAACTGTGCAATAGTTGAATCAAGTTCCCTACATTTTATTCAAACCAATCACAATTTGTTCAACATGAAGAATAGTAAAATTCTCTTTAGCTGTATTCATGAATGTCCATGAGTGTCAATCCATAATAAGATAATATCATCTGGTAGGTGTCTAAATGATCTTACAGGACACCTCATTTTGACAGAACCTGTTGCATACTGGTGGTAGTAATTATAGTTAAAGTAGTTGCTCATATGAAATTGAAAAGAGAAAGCATACCTGCCTCAGAAGCACTCACCCCAGAATGGTACACCATGAAAAATAAAGGGACCCTGGAAATAAAAGAGTATATAACTGAGTAAAATACTCATTTCTGGTAAAAGCCTAGCAGATGTGGTAAACAAATCTACAGGAAGTAGTGGAAAACCATCAGAAGAGGAACTGGCCAGATCACGTAAACAACAAGATAGGAGAGTAATAGAAGTATTCCACATACCGACACAATGTCTTCAAAGTAACACTGAACTGGGCAGCTAATGACACTGGAGATTGAGAAATAGCTACAGTGTCAACAGATGTTAAGTATGTTTTGGAATTATTATACAGTACTATGAATAAACTGTGTACAAAAAAAACATTTTAACAGCTGAACTTTTATATAACAAAAAAACTGACAATGTTATACATACTTCCTCTTGTCGATATCCAAACAATGAATTGTAATGTCCTGGATACCCAACAAACCTGTTGCATCACAAGATAAATTTTAACATAAACAGCAGTCTTCACATATAACTTAAAGATAAAAATGAAATATAAAAAAGTCAATTCTGTATTGATAAACTATTGACACTACTTGATTGTCCTTTTTCATTTTTATGTCTCTCAAAATTTCAGAAGTAAAATCATGAGTTTGTGAGAAATTTACCACAAAGCTACACAATGGGTTATCTGTGCTCTGCCCACCACCAGTATCAAACAAAATACACAATGGGTTATCTGTGCTCTGCCCACCACCAGTATCAAACAAAATACACAATGGGTTATGTGTGCTCTGCCCACCACCA
The DNA here is from genome assembly GCF_004210375.1 of Tachypleus tridentatus. Classification (NCBI taxonomy): domain Eukaryota; kingdom Metazoa; phylum Arthropoda; class Merostomata; order Xiphosura; family Limulidae; genus Tachypleus; species Tachypleus tridentatus. Next base: position 248,109,018 of record NC_134837.1, on the reverse strand, counting down.
GTATCAAACAAAATACACAATGGGTTATCTGTGCTCTGCCCACCACCAGTATCAAACAAAATACACAATGGGTTATGTGTGCTCTGCCCACCACCAGTATCAAACAAAATACACAATGGGTTATGTGTGCTCTGCCCACCACCAGTATCAAACAAAATACACAATGGGTTATGTGTGCTCTGCCCACCACCAGTATCAAACAAAATACACAATGGGTTATGTGTGCTCTGCCCACCACCAGTATCAAACAAAATACACAATGGGTTATCTGTGCTCTGCCCACCACCAGTATCAAACAAAATACACAATGGGTTATCTGTGCTCTGCCCACCACCAGTATCAAACAAAATACACAATGGGTTATCTGTGCTCTGCCCACCACCAGTATCAAACAAAATACACAATGGGTTATCTGTGCTCTGCCCACCACCAGTATCAAACAAAATACACAATGGGTTATCTGTGCTCTGCCCACCACCAGTATCAAACAAAATACACAATGGGTTATCTGTGCTCTGCCCACCACCAGTATCAAACAAAATACACAATGGGTTATCTGTGCTCTGCCCACCACCAGTATCAAACAAAATACACAATGGGTTATCTGTGCTCTGCCCACCACCAGTATCAAACAAAATACACAATGGGTTATCTGTGCTCTGCCCACCACCAGTATCAAACAAAATACACAATGGGTTATCTGTGCTCTGCCCACCACCAGTATCAAACAAAATACACAATGGGTTATCTGTGCTCTGCCCACCACCAGTATCAAACAAAATACACAATGGGTTATCTGTGCTCTGCCCACCACCAGTATCAAACAAAATACACAATGGGTTATCTGTGCTCTGCCCACCACCAGTATCAAACAAAATACACAATGGGTTATCTGTGCTCTGCCCACCACCAGTATCAAACAAAATACACAATGGGTTATCTGTGCTCTGCCCACCACCAGTATCAAACAAAATACACAATGGGTTATCTGTGCTCTGCCCACCACCAGTGTCAAAATACACAATGGGTTATCTGTGCTCTGCCCACCACCAGTGTCAAAACCTAGTTTCTAACAATGTAAGTTTGCAGACATACTGCTGTGTCATTGGGGGAAGAAGTACAAGTTTAGGACATTTTGAAAAAAAAAGAATTCTATGACATTTCAACAAGTTATTATTAAATTTTCTATGACCATTTAATTAACTGTAAACACAATCAATGAAAAAACATTTTAGCTTTGTCAAAATAACTTGTAATTTTTTTTCTCACCAAGATATTATATACTAACAAATACATTGTTTAGACCTTAAGGTGTCATCTGAAAATTCATTTCCAGCATCTTCTGTTATGCTGCACTAGACCTTAAGTGTCAATCAGCACAGTTCACCAAGTACATATGTGCCATTTAGGAAAATGTTTCATTAAAACAACTGATTACCATCTAAGGGCTGGGACTAACTTCGACCAAAATTGTAAAGTGGCTGGATAATTATAATTTGTAAAATAAGCATTGTTACACAACATGTCAACTATATAAAAGTAACCTGTTTTGATCAGCTGATTGAATAACTTGAAAAACAACACAAAATCATTTCACATTCTATTTTGCAATCACAATTAAAAGAATAACAACAACAAATAAACATCTATAAGAAACTAATTTCCACACTACAACAGTCTGAATTACCCACTGCTACATAACTACAAAACACTGAGTGTTAAGAATAACATTCAGACTTCAGGAAATGTCACACGATCGTATGCTATAATTATACAACATGCACTTTCTGAAAGAAGTTTGTCCACTATTTGAAATTCATGAAAATTCTCTGATTTTAAGTTCTATAAAACATTTTTTCTTGACTTTCCACAAATTTCATGACACATACAGAACCTGTACAGACTTTATTTTTCATTTAAAATGAAAACTTGTTATATTTAGACTGGTACATCAACAAATTATATTTTTCAGCTTAGACATTAATATTATGTGCAATATTTATAAATAAAGAACCCTCATAATGCTAAGTTTATTTATAAAATGAACAAAGAATAATGTGCTTCAATATTTGATTACTTACCTGGAATCTGAAAGGGAACACTTTTTTTATGAAGTTTGTTTTTATTGCTTAAGACATATTTTTCTTGCATATGAATTGTAGTAATATCTTTATATTAAAAACTAAAAACCAACAAAAGTAGAAAAAAATAAACACAAAGGCAAGTACAAGTTTAGCACATTGCTCGAATAATTTAAACATCTACACATACACATATTAAAATGTTTCAAAAGTCAAGTTACACGTGATTTTTAAGCACTTCTACCAACAGTGATAAGTTAGTCTACAAAACAACTTAAAAGATTAAGTTTTTATAACTATGTATTATTGGCTGTGTTTTAGTATCACTTTACCAGTCTTAGTTTTATTATTGATCAAGTCTGAGTGTTTTGTTAAATAAACTTGTGGATCAGTGTGAAACACAGTAAAGTATATTTAGTAATGAAGACTTTACCTATTTATAATAGATTTTGAGGAATTCAAAACTTTGTTGGTACGTTGACCGTTTAATATGAACTGAAGCAAAATTTCCAAGAATGGATTTAATTTATATTTAAGCATAAAGGTCTATCTGTGTGCACTGCTCACCACAGGTATCAAAACCAGGCTTCTAGCGGTGTAAATACGCAGCACAACTATGTGTCAACAGTGGTCTTTATCTTTCATCTGTTATACCTATTTTCATTGGTGCTGGTCCTGTTTGATGTTTCTAGCTCATAAAAGAAGACTTTCTTCCAACAAAATTGTTAACCATTGGTCCTGTGAGTAATTAGTTGATTTGTTTGTTGTTAAGCAGAAACATACATACACAGGAGACTGTGTAGGATCTATGAACAGACATTTAGAACAACTTTTTCATTTGTAAGTAACAGATAAATACTACACCAGAGCGTTAAAACATGTAAATACAAAAGTATTAGATATTTTTGTATTGAGGGGGAGGAAGTCATAATAAAATACCAATCATAGGAACTGAAGACGAATTTTCCACATTCTTCTTAATTTGTCCATGATCTAAATAAATGTTAAGCCTTATCTTATCTCAAAATACCATTGTGAAGGCAAAGATTGTATGATAACAAATTTAATGACTAGCTTCCATCAGCTTGCACTATTATGTAACAAAAGATGAACAGCAACAAAGGAATCTCAACACAATTGAATAATGTTTCTTTTAATATTTTACAACAAAGGTTAATATAACATAAGCAGATACAGTAACATGCTTACTTTGATAGGTATACATAACAATATGTTTGTTCTTCAACAGCCTGCTGTGTACGAGTGTTTGTTAGAATAAGGCAACACAAATAATTCATTCAGTGTCACACTTTGCTAAATTGTCAATTATCAATAACATTTACTGACACTACCTATTTAAAATTGCAATAGCTATATGAAAGAGTGACGTATGCAGTGGTAATAAATACTGAATATGTACTTGTGACTTCTGCTAAGTACAAAAAACAGTAGAAAGAATCACCAATGAGATATTGAATAGTGACATCTGTGCATTTTCTAGTGTTTTTATTGGAAATAGCCACAACAAAATTAGAGGATTCTGATGTTGCATATTATTACTCAAGCCACTGTTATTCATCATTACTGCATGTGAATTCAGTTAAATGTTACATATTTTTTAACAGTTTACTGTTGCTTCTGCTTTATGTTCCACTCATCCACCACATATTAAAAATAAATAACAAATGTGCAAGAGAGAATAGACATATTTACTGGTATACACCTGTAACAAACAAACTGTGTGTTAAGAAATTTACATTTTTAAACATATATTTTTGAGAAACTTTCTCAAAAGAATACCTTTAGGGAACATTCAAACATTATTTTTATAAGACAAAGTTTGAAAAGATGTTCAAAGGGAAATACTAGAGAGTAGCTGTAAATATCATACTGGAAACAAACAAAGTTAAAAGTCCTGAGCACCCAATCAAGGCAGGAAAACAAGGTCATTAACCCTTTCACATCAAGTAGGTCAAACTGCATATGTCACAACCTTTTACAGAGTTAAATTCAAAATTTAATTACACTAGTTTATTATCGATGTGTACAAGTAAACTTTGTATCACAATGTAATTACTGAATCAAATTTTAATAGTATTTAAGTTCTTAGATTCTCCCTGCTTCTATAATTTATTTATCACCTCTCCAAGAATTAAATGATTTTATGTAAATTACAGTGGAATCCCTCTAAAGCAGCCACCTTCGGGACTGAGACAAACTGGCTTGATTAGAGGGGTTCCACTGTACATAATTAGGGATTATGTAAACAAAAAGGGACTGTGATTGAATGACCACTTTCAAGGGGTGATCAAACCTGATGGGTGGCCACTTGGAGGGGTTCCACTGTAGTTATTATAAGGTAGTTATTACTCAGGCAAGGCAAACATTTTACAGCTTTCTATTTTATTTATTTATGATGTCATACACTAGGAAATTAGAGTCATTTGGCATGCACACCTTTCACAGCCTCTCGTTTACAAGCTACCAATAGTTCTCTCAGATGTTGTATATCCATAGACTTACCGCTGTACTAACAGGGGGCATTTAGTGTGGTAGTGCCATTAGTAAAGAACAAAAACAGATGCTGGTAAACAGTACATTTTATGTTTTTCATGAATATTCTTTATTTATTACTATAAAAGTAACTAAAATGAAAAAAACAAGAAAGTTGTTAGATTAGCTAAAATAAAGAATAACAATAATAAATATTCTTCATGTTGTTTAATGTAATTCAATAGGGTAACGTGAGTTGAATGTTCACCAAATGATTTAAAACTTGTGAGGAAGTATTAATAATTACACGTGGTTCAAAAGTCGATAAAACTATAAGATTAAGAATAAACAGATGTCACAAGTTTTTAGTTATTTAGGATAAACTATCATAGTTTAGGGTCACAATTTGCTGTCATTCTAGCACAATAAAAATGTAATTTAGAATTATTTCATAATTTTTTTTATGATGGTTATGAGGGTGTTTAAATTGACTGATCATTTAAAGAGTTATAGTTTGTAAAATAACAGATAAAATAAACTTTTTACTCATAGCAAACATCTGATATTTATTAAGGAGGTTTAAAGAACAACATAAGTTAAATTGGAAAATTTTCAAATGAAGTATTTTTAATTTTAACATGAAAAATCACTTTGCAATCATAACAGTCAACACTATGACAACATATAATTAAAATATTTGTATGATTATTGTCAAATTTGTCATGACACAACTAGTACCTTCACAATCACAATAGGTATACTGCCATGGTTAAAAGTTCATGTCAAATACACAAGTCCATTGTGATAAATTAATAACTGAAATAAAACTACACATTACCTCTAAGGTGTCAAAACTAGTCATATCCCAGTGGTGGGTAATTATTTCCAAATACTTTTTCCACAATTCAAGAAATATTACAGCTGAAAGTAAATAAAAACAAAGTGAAAAGTTTATCATCACTAAAGACAGAAATTGAAACGTAATATAAATCACTCTTTAAACTGATGTGACTTGTGACAATTAATTCAACTATTTTTGTTTACCAAAGTGTTAGTAATAACAAACTTTGTAAAGTGTTTTCTTTTTTCCTTGAAAAGTCCCAAATTACAGATAAAGAAATCTCAAAGTAATAACATGTTTTTGGAATTAATTTGAAGTGTTTGATGTGAGATTTCAGTTATAGAAGTTTGAAGTCTTGGATGTGTAGCAAATTTGATGTGCTTTATGTTGGTTTGAAATTAAGGCCATTTCAAGTAGTGTAAATATACAATGTTGGACGTTTTTATGTTGAAGTAACCCTTTTGCTATGGGTGTCCATTACTACACATCTCATGAGGATTTTCTTAGCGAGTTACTTTCCCAAAATTCAGATACTTTGTAAAGGTCAGTTTTATATTACTGTATATGGTAGCATGAGCACACATGCACAGTGTCATTGTAACTTCTATACTGTTATCCAGGCACAGTTGAAAGATCAATATAATAAAAATAATAAATATATATACAGAGAGTGGACAAGAAAAGTGGCCCCCTTGAAAATGCTGTTAATTTGATATATATTTAATTAGAAAACAGAAAAATGTGTAAAATGCACTTCATGAGATCTGTTCAAATATGATATCAAATAAATTAACAACATTTTCAAGGGAGGGGCACTTTTCTGTCCTCCCCTTGTATATAAATGTATAATGTCATCAAATTTAAGCTATTTTATATGAGTTATAGTTTGTAGTTATTTCAGAATGATAAAAAAGCATTCTTTATATTAATTTCGTAATTGTTTATAGTGGTCAAATCTATCAAGCCCATACAGAGTTTCATTAGTAAAAATAACAGACAAAACAGTTTTTTTCTGTACAAAAATGTTTGATAATTATCTGGAGGTTATAAAAATTTTGTATGTGAAATTTGAACATTTTCTGATGCATACAAGTATTTTTAATCTTAAAATCAAAATTACTATGCATGTTGGATAGTCAACATGCAAAAAGAAAACAGGCACAAGAGAAGCATTACTTAAAAAGAGTATTAAAACTAAATAACAATCTGATATTTTTTGTATGAAAGTTCTAGCAGTCTGAAGTAGAGAATATTATTTATTTAACTTTAACATGTAAATCTATATAATACTTACCCCAGAGTGACATAAAAACAGCAAAAAATACAGCAGCACCATTGTTCAAAAGATGAGTTATTGTGACAAAAGTGCATATCTGGCCTGATATTCCATATCTACATCACATAAAATGGTGTCCTTGTAGTCTTCACAAATGTCCTTACTGTAAAAAAAATGCAGTTTTGTTTTAAGTTTATAGAATAAACACAGTACAACTATACATTTAAATCAATCATAATATACAACTATCAATTTCAATGATAATGACACATAAAATAACTGATTAACTGAAATTATGTTTAAATCAATTTATCACAAAATTTATTAAAATATTTTAATGGTTCAAACACATCAACCAATAAACATTAATGGTTCCAATTATTATTCTTTACAATTATTCCAGTTACAAATAGCTTGTGTGAAAATAATTAATTAGCTAAACAGTGATTAATTAAGTCCAGTGATTAATCACTTACCACATTCCATCAATCACATTGCTCTAAGTAACTGATTTGTCTGAGGTATAAATTAGAAAATGATCAAACATGAGTTATAAAAATAATAAACTGTTTGATAACTCTTTTTTCTCCCCCTTATTCAAACCTGTGAGCATCACCCATCAAGGTGAAGCATACAGAAAACACAACACTCCTACAACTGAAGCTGGAATCAACATACAGGTGTAAAATCCAAGCCAAGTAAAGTACAGGACTATCTTAACTCCAAAATACTCCCTGAAAAATTGAAAGGAACAACCATTGAAGTGATTCTTATCAAACAAAATATAGTGCATCCAATAATTAATGAGAAACTCAAAAATATTCATCCATAATAATTTTTTTTATAAAGAGTTGTCTCAATTTTAAACTTTGACTAGTATAAGAGCAAGGCGATTTTCATGTTAAAATTAATAAAATGTATATATCTTTGATATTACAGTTTCCAAATTTCATTTGCAAAGCTTCTAGAATCTTCTAATTGAATATCAACTTATTTTTTGGTAAAAATTTATATGTTATGCATTATTTCCTCTACCCTTACACTACATGAGCTTAGGCCATTTGTTTAACCTTGTAACCAAAAAAAAAATGAAATAATATTTTTCCTTTCTAAAATCCCTGAAGATTACAATAAAAGTTTATCATTATTTATCCCGACTATCGTCAGGCTTGCATCAGTTAAATATGACAACTTCCTATATACTAAGCCTATGTAACAAGCTAGGAATCACCTTGTATACACTTAGTTCAAATTACAGCATAAAATTATGTAAAACACACGATCTTCATATACGTATATACATATACTGCAAAAAAAAATAATCTATTTCTTCATTTATATTTTCTAATGTTACCTAATAAGTATTTTTTTTCTTTTATAACAAACCAAATAGGTACATAAAAATAACAAAAATCTAGTACTTAATTGTGAATGCTGTAATTCCTTTTGTTGTCAAAGATTTAAAGTGTTGAGAGATGCTAACCCAAATTTTCAATGGTGATGTTTTTTATTTTTTTCCAAAATTATTTATTAATTTCAAACACAATTTAGAGCACAAACAATAATAAACACAAAGCATACAATGTCTTATAATTATTACAATTTAACTGGTTTTCTAACTAAACATTGTGCATCAAAACAATTTCCTTAGCTGGTTTAAGTAAACTTAGTGATCTATGTTCCGAAAAACTTCAAAGCCATCCTGTGAACGAGATGGCATTATACATAAAACAGAAGATTAAATAATTATTTTCTAATGGTTATCAGTAATGTAATATAAAATGTCAAAGACAGAAAGATATTTTGTTTCTTGTGGCGAAATATTATTATGAAATGAATGTGTATAAAGAAGAGGACACACAAAGAAATTAAGTCAGCCTTCAAAAACATAGTTGTAAAGTGTCGTCTAAATAAAATACAGAAATATCCAAATTCTCTTTGTTAACCTGAAGATGACATAAGAAGTTTGAAGCCTTGTTGTCTACTTTATTTTAATAAAAATTTTAATACCCACACTGGCAGTATTTAAATACATTGTTACTTCAAGTAGGTTTCTCGTGATCACGAAGTACATTCTGTTGAAACTCCAAAGAAAGAACCTTAACTTCAAATGACAGTCAGATGGCAGCAGTAGTAGCTCGGCCAAATTGTTGCTCTATGAAGTTTGTAGCGATTAGAGGAGCTGGATATCTAACAACCAAATTATCATTCTGAATGATGCTTCTTTCCTCAAACAGATAATTAAAGTAAAACATAACATAAGTTATGTGGACGCCGCTCTACGAACCCAGAACACGTTTCAAAGACGAAGTATCTATGATGATATTTATTAAACATTTATAGAAATATAAAAGAACATTTCAAAAACTGAAATGTCACAGTAACAAAAAATAATAGATTAACGAAAGCTTACATTACTTATATTACTAGTTTGTTAAATGATTTATGCTTAAGTTTTGGATGCTTTTGTTCTCGATTTAATGGTAGTTTAACTGAGAAATGGACATGTTAAAATGCTGGGTGCAAAAGTAACTTAACAGCAAATAAAGAGATAGACATGCGTAAAGTGGGAACATGTAGTCGGTTTAGGTTCGAATTTCCGTCACACCAAACGTGCTAGCCGTTTCAGAGATGGTTGAGTTATAATGTGACGTGCAATATCACTATTCGTTAGCAAGTTGGCACTGGGAGGTGAGAACTAACTACCCTCCCTCCACTCTTATACTGTTGAAGAAGGGACGGCTATCGCAGGTAGCCCTTGTGTAACTTTACGAAAAACTGAAAACAAAACAAACATATCACGATATACTTATCCAGTGTAACAGTACTTTTTTATATAATTGTTTAATTATGCTGATGGTATGAGATGCTAAAGTCTTGGATAATTTATTTTTTTTATATATAGCGTATGACCGAACAAAAAGAATTAAGAAACTAAAATAACTACACGATTTTTTAAACAGATCTGGATTTTTTAAATAAGTATTTAAAAACTTGAATAACTCTAGTAATTAATTACTTTTTCACAATTATTTTTATTTTGTAGTGCAGATTTCTGAATTAAGTACAATTCTATAGTGGGCTGACTGCGCTTTGCACTCGGCGAGAATACAGTTGAGAAAAGCTCTTTCGGTAATGAAATCCAGCTATTATTACATAGTCTACAGAGTACGTCTAGAACGTATTGACAATAAGTAGTATTAGTAAAATTAAAACACTAGTGTGATTAACAGCAATAAGAACTTTTTTATGTTAACGAATCGCATCAACTGCTATATACCAATAATAATGAGAGACAAAATATTTCTCAAAACGCCATTTGTATGTCCAGCCTGATACTATATGTAGTGTACGTGATTTTTATCAAAACAACAAAGTAAGTTGCTTCATACTGATTAAGACAACAATACTTTTATCAGGTCCGGCATGGCCAGATAGTTAAGACGTTCGAATCGTAATCGGAGGGTCACGGGATCGAATTCCTGTCCCTCAAAACATGCTCGCCTTTTCGCCCTTGGGAGCCTTATAATAAATCGGTCAATCCCACTATTCTTTAGTAAAAGTATAGCCCAACAGTGGGCGGTGATGACTAGCTGCCTTCCCTCTACTCTTACACTGCTACATTAGGGATGGCTAGCATGGATACTTCTCGTATATCTTTGCATTAAATTAATAAAACCAACATACAATACCTTTGTCACTATTGTTAATCAAGCTTTTCACTTAACAATATTACATCAGTTCATGACGTCACTCAAACAAGAATATTTTATGCGCATAGCAACAGCGATATTTCACTTATAAACAGAAAAGAAAGTTAAATATAAGGCGTACAGTGAAAACAAGAATAATTATCTATGGCTATTTTAAGTGAATTAATGTACATTTACATTAGTTTACTGCTTGCTAGACCACGAAATTATACATGGTTCTACTGTTACAATAATCTGTTCAAAAGATGTTCATAATAAAGAAGGAAAACTGATAAATTGGTACACACCTCTGAATGAAGTAGTGACAAGTAGGGAGAGAATACAAAGGAAAGATGGCGGCGAATTATTGTTGACTGATGTGCAATTTGAAAACGCGGGAATTTACACATGTGGAAATGGTGAAGGTGATTACAAACATAATGTCATCGGCAAATAAAAGTTTTTTATTTTATTTTAGGTCTTATTTTCGTTTATTAAACCATATTAGTTTAACAGAAATAACATTTAAATCGAAATCACCCTTCTCGATACCTTTGAATTTAATGTCACCCACAATGTGTATTGATTAAAAATGAATTCCCTCTATATTTACTGTTCGGAAAGCATTTGAATTAACTGACAATATTGATTTTTAATGTAACCATATGTTTGCGATATTTTTGTTTAAGCTCATTTGAATGCGTTGGTCAGTTATACAAAATGTGATTCTTCTGTTTTAGCAGTTAACAATGTTAAAAGTAAATATGATGCTCTTCGTAAAATCAACCTCACGAATACAATGTTTTCTTTAAACTTTCTAAACCTAAGAATGTGAGGTATTTCACTTATACAGACCATGTTCGATCTGTCTTTAGATTGTATAATATGGTTCCAGATTGTTAATAAAATTGCCGTACGATTCTTATTTTCTGAATTAGCTCTACATTTATATTTACGTATACAAATTAGATATTTTTAACATAAATGTTTGTTATTTTAATACTATAAAGAGTTGATGGAGAGTAAGAAGTCAATAAAACCAAATATTTATTCTTAAAATCAGATATGTTTGCAGGTATTTATCCCACATTTTTCTTAATTTGTTCATTACGGATTTTAAATTAGTGGTACGCCAAAATTGAATTTTACATCTAACATATTCTTTAATCCTAGAACCCATTTGTAGGGTTTGACAATAGTAACGGATTTTTTTTTATGCGTTATAAAATATGTATAGCATGAGTATTAAATACTTAGGTTTGTGAAACAAGGAAGGTTTTCCGATAATAAAAGAGTTGAACAACCACTTCAAGCGAAGATATCCTTTGGGCTTTTTCCTTTCTAAATGATTTTACACTTCTTATGATTTAGTGTCTGAATTGGACTAAATACGACAAGAAACCAGTTGTTAGAAGGGATTTGAATTGAAACTTTTAATTGTAATCTCATTTGTTAAAACAACACATTATCGACTATATTATTACTGACAAGGCCTCTTGTTATCACTAGAGATCGTAAAGATAGCAAGATTCGTAATGTTGTTTATGAATACAAATGACAGTGAGGAGTGTAGCTCAGTGGTAAAGCGTTCGCTTTGTACGTGAAATGTTCCGGATTCGATCCCCGACACCTCTACGTGTACATTTTTAAGGCCCGACATGGCCAGGTTGATTAAGGCGTGCGTAATCTGAGGGTCGCGAGTTCGCATCCCCGTTGCGCTAAACAAGCTCACCCTTTCAGTCGTGGGGGCTTTACAATTTGACGGTCAATCCCACTGTTCATTGGTAAAAGAGTAGCCCAAGAGTTGGCGGTGGGTGGTGATGACCAGCTGCCTTCCCTCTTGTCTTACATTGCTAAATTAGGGACGGCTAGCGCAGATAGTCATAATGTAAGTTTGCGTAAACTTCAAACCAAACTACAATTAATAAATAGTATAATAATGGAAGAAAATATTCCGAAAATTCTCTTGGAAATAAACGTTTTCACTGTGCTAATTTACTTCAAGCACAAGCTTTGGTAAAATAAACAGACGATAAGTTCACACCTACATTACATAGAACACGTTATAAGTTAACCCTTATATCTTTACAGTTCACAACCAGAAGGTAGAATACGTTGAGTAATTTTAAGTTTTTTGCCTACTGCAAAACTCATTGCAAAGAAATGACTAAAGAACGGTGGGTGGTGAGGACTAGCTGCCTGACCTCTAGTCTTACACTGCAAAATTAGGGACGGCTAGCGCAGATAACCCTCGAGTAGCTTTGCGCGAAATTCAAAAACAAAAACAAATAATAGTACATAAAGCTACGCCAAAGAAACGGAAAAAAAGTACCCACATAAACGAGCACAATCATCAACCTTGCGTAATTGAATATAAATACGACTCTGGTCACAACATCCCCTTTCATTCATTTTACATTACATTTACAAGACGTAAAATCCCTCTATAAACAAATAAGCTGGTTCTTTACTGCGTCTGTTCATGAATGGTATTTCAACTCATTTATTATTGGCACGCTTAAACTTTTATATTTCAAATGCAGCTCTCAAACCCTAACTCGTACATTGTAAATAATAATTTTTTTTCGTACAAATTCTTCAAAACTTCCTCAAAAGTTAAATTTGCTTTGGTTCAGACTGGAGAATATTGTGTACATTTAACTACCACAAACACCAGAGGAATTATATAATAATCTGCTTAACATTTCTTTTTCTACAAGTTTTTCAGGTAACGTAAATATCACTTAATAGAATATTCAATAACAAGTGAAAGATACATTTATGTTAAAGCGATTCATTGATGACTGTTGTTTATGGTAAATCATGTTATTTTTGCTGGTATTATTAAGACAATGCTGATTTGATAAGAATTAGCATAATTCGTTATAATCCAAAGAAAGACTTCGAATCCCCATCACAAAAACATGTTCGCCCATTCAGTAGCTGGGGCGTTGTAAAGTGACAGATAACCCCAGTATTCCTTGGTAAAAGAATAGCCCTCGTGTAACTTTTCGCGAAATTCAACAAACAAATGTTTGTAATATAAGTTTAATGTTTTTCAATAACTGCAAAGTATATAAATTAATCTCAAAATATAAAAATGTGAAGACTTCCAATTTTGGATCAAAAGTGTTGAAGTAATATACTTTATTAGGAATTTACAGACAGTAGAAAGTATTTCACTAATAGTTTCTTTCATTTCACAGAAATTAAAAACGTCATTCTAAAGAAAAAGAAAACAGTTTTTATGGCTTGAACGTTAATGTCGATACCTATCAGGAAACGATACGTTTTGTTTTATATCATGTAATTATAATAAGATATGAACTATCATATTTTGATATGATAGGGTTTAACAACTTTAATAAAATTTCTTATTACTACTATCTGTCTATCTAATAGTACTTTAATTCTCTAATTCGCTAAGGTTATTATTCCATCACTTCTATCTGGTTTCAGAACCTTTCACTGGTTTGTTTTATTAAATGATTATTCGAGTGTTATTAATTCACCTAAAATATAATTTACAATATGAAATATTCAAGAAATGGAATATCCTCGACAACTGTATTGATCACATGATAAAATAAATTTCCGTCTTCAATAAACACCAGTTCTACCTTGTTGTCTTCACGTCCTAGCAAAATTATTATATTCTGTTTTAACGGATTCTGCCACACCTGTTTGTTTATTTTGTTTTTTTAATTTCGCACAAAGCTACACGATGGCTCGCCGTCCTTACTAATTCAGCAGTGTAAGAATAGAGAGAAGGCAGCTAGTCATCACCACCGACCTCCAACTGTTGTTTGCAAGACACCTTCAAATCACATACTGATACATTTTACCAGCGTAATATTCCCAAAATAACCTGTATTTTCATAACTGACATTAAAATAAACAGTGAAACCAGTTTTACATTAAACTTTGCCAAATACAGATTTTGCAAGAGAATTACCAAAGTAAATGAAACGTACCTCAAGGTATAACATAATTGATAAAGAAACAAATTCTGCGATTAGTTTAATGAGTTGATTCAGTTACTAATTATATAAAGAAATAAAAGTTTGCTGTTCAGAAAACGTTTTGAAGAATGCGTTTATTTTTCTCACGAATCTCGCACTGTGTAAAACTTTCTATTCCTATCGGTTACAGTAAATGAGCTAAAAAAGATTTAACTTTCTGTTGTTTTCTTCAGTGTATGTTCCAGCAGAAAACCTCACTTGTACTCGAGGATACTGAAGAGATGCTGACAGGTGTTGTAAGTATATATTACACACAATAACGTTAATAGTTTTCATTAAACACAAAAAGATGAAATAATTTTAATATCATGTAGTTTTGATACAATAAATTTGTTTTATGATAATAAACTCGTTGATAGGACTATAAAAATTAAAAATGAGTAAATAAATGTTTAGCTATGTACTTTTAACGGTTTTAGATCCATGTCCTCCTGGTCACTATGACAATGGATTACAAACTTACTGCCTGCCGTGCCCAGGAGGGACTTATATGACACATTTTGCTTCTGACGCCTGTGTAGCTTGTCTTGGAGATACAATTTCTGATGAAGAAGGAACTGATAATACAGATCTTTGTAGAAGTAATGATTTTCTTTCATTGTTTCTTTAAAGGTTAAAAAAAATGTTTATTTTTGTTAAAACACATTGTTATAATGAGATACTTCTTCATAACTTCCATAGTTCTTAGTGTATTAAACAGCTTTGCTTTTTTTCGGAAAAAGCTTTTCCAGGAGGTGGGAACAGTTGTTGTAACGAATAAGTATGATAAAAATTTTTTGTCAAAACTTATATTTACATAAAAACATATATATGACAGAGTGGTATTGTTTTGGTAAAATAGTTAACAATTCCATATATATGTATATTTACTTTTACGAAGTATTTCCCTCTTCTTTGAATGATAACATCAAGTAGACATTCTATGTACCTAATATTATAACTAAAGTAAAAGTTCTTATTGAAACATATGTAAATAGAGCTTGTTTGTTTTTTTAATTTTGCGCAAAGCTACACGAGGGCTATCTGCACTAGCCATACATAATTTAGCAGTGTAAGATTAGAGGTAAGACACCTACCGCCAACTCTTGGGCTACTCTTTTACCAATGAATAGTTGGATTAACCGTAACATTATAACGTCACTAAGGATGAAAGGGTGAGCATGTTTGGTGCGACAGAGATTCGAACCCGCGATCCTCGGATTACGAATCAAACGCCTTAATCCACCTGGCCATGCCGGGCCTTTACACAGAGATTTTCCAAAGTTTGAAGAAAACGTTTACTCAGAAATTCTATGTTTACATAATTATATTAAGTTATACCATTGAATGTTACTTGGCGCCACTATTTTCATATTAAAATACCATTGAAATTTCAAATATATCTTAAAATGTCTACTTGGCGATTCTAGTACATAGTGAGGTATTAATCAGTAGTTTGTTTAATATTATAATGACGCTCGACTCCTGATCTATAGGTCACGGGATCGAACCCCGTCACACCAAACATGATCGCTCTTTCAGTGACAGCGTTATAAAGTGACAGTCAGTCCCTCTATTTCTTTGTAAAAGAGTATCCCAAATGTTGACCTTTGGCGGTCATAACTAGTTGCAGAGAGACTGCAACAGACCTTCTCTCTGGTCTTACACTGCTAAATTAGGGATGGTGAGCGCATATAGTCCTCGTGTAGCTTTCCTTTAAATCGAAAAACAAAGAAACAAACAAAGTTTACTAGTAGTATATTATGGGTTTCTCGTAAGAAGAAAAATAGTGGTACAAGTTAGGGATTTTAATATAACAGTCAATCACCTTACACGGGTTTTAGATGATCTCAAACATTCAGACAAATAGTATTGAATAACTGTGTTTCCTCAAGTATATAATTTGAAAATTAGGAACAGCAAGCGCTGGAAGCCATCTCGTAGCTATCCGCGAAATTAAATAACAAACAAACATACTGGTATCTCAACCACACACCTGTGTGCTTCACGCCATTACTAAGAAGACCTAAAGATCTTTAATTAAAACGCTCTGTCTATGAAAACAGCTTTCCGCGAGTACAGCTACACGAGGGCTATCTTCACTAGCCGTCCCTAATTTAGCAGTGCAAGACTGGAGGGAAAGTAGCTAGTCATCACCATCCACCGCCAACTCTTGGGCTACTCTTTTACGAACGAATACTGGATTTGACCGTCAAATAATAACGCTCTCTCAGCTGAAAGAGCGAGCATGTTTGGTACGACGGAGATACGAACCCGCGACCCTCACATTACGAGTCGAATGCATTAACCTTCCTATTCCGGACGCTGTTTAGTATTAAAATGCATTATAAATGCAAGAAATATCGTATTTGTATCTCACAACGAGTGGTACGTGTATTAACGTTTTAAAACGCTATTCTCTGCTTATCAATAAAAGTGTTAATACCCATACCAGCCATTCTGAGATACATTTTTATTTCAAGTGGATTTCTCGTCGTGAAGAAATATCGTATTTATTGAATTAAAATTTTAAATGTTATATCAAGATTATTTTTTAGTTTAAAGAATTATACACATTACTCTTATTGTTAACTTACATTTGAAGTTTTCTTTCTGTTTTACGTAATCGGTAGAGTAAGTAAACTGTTTTTAAATACGACTCTCTGTCTTAAGATCCAACTGAAGTGGTTCTGAAGGCTACGCTCCCCTCGGCTTCAAAATCTACAGTTCCAAGATACGCTTGGTGGACAGCACTCATTTTGATATGTCTTATTGCTTTGTGGTAAGTTACATGTTATCTTCAATTTCTTTATAACTAAGGTATGTGGAACACAGGGATTAATCATTTGAAGATATTGGGGTGGATGAACATCTGGCCTCAAATCCAATTATCTTTTTTACTGAACTGTAGGATTCGGTGTTCATTTTTTGCGCTCCAAATTTGGTATCTGTATTCACACTGCTCATAGAAACATCTGCTTTCATGTGAGATACTATATTCATGTATCTGCCTTCTTATGTTGATAGATCTAATTTCAAGCAAGGTATTAATTTGAGATCTCCACCTTTATATGACGTATTATTTTGGTTCATGTGGCTTCATGTGAAGTACTACGTTCCATGGTTTGAAACATTACAACTGAATACACTTGTCTAAAGAATCCATACAATTATTTGTTGGTTAAGCATGAAACACATTTATAGTTATAACTGTAACCTATTATCCATAGCTTATTTAATAATAATATGTATTTTAATGGTCTTGAAACACGTGATTTATTGTAATGATCGTGCAGAGTTCTTTGTTGTTTCTACAACTGGAAAGGAAAACCTCGGGAAGAACGGAATGTTTTGAAAAACCGTGTGGAACACAAACAGCCTGGTGCTGAAAAGATAACAACTGATGAATTGGATATATTGGAGGCTATGCCACTGATCCCTCAATGTGAGAAGAAGGTCTCTACAAAGAACGTTAAGAAGACAAAACTAATATACTAAGAAAGCAAAAGTGACCAAACGAACAACCTTGGGACGATATATGAAAACGATCTAGAAGAAAGGAATACTTTGGTTCGAAATTCAATTAAGTTCTTATTCATCTTACGTTATAATTAATATTTGGCACAAGTAAATTAACATTTTTACAGTTAAAAACATTCCATTTTAATATAATGTATACTACGTCAAACTAATGTGTACAATATCAAACAGATGTTGAATGTTTAAAATCAGTATTGCTAAGACCTTGGGTTATCCCTAACTACTGAAAAAGATGCGTTCAGAGAATCTTTAATGTTCAGAGTCGTTTGAATGCATGTGATTTTTTTTCCAAAATAGACCTACACGTGTTCGATACTATTGAGGTCTAGTAAGTCTATATGCTAGTTAAACTGATGAATCACCACTTCTTCAATCTTAGTACATGTTGGAAGACAATTACCATCCATTAAACTGAAGCCAGAACCAAACATAACAGTGTATGATAGTGTAAGAAGTACGCATGACCTTTACTAATGTCCATAGCACATTAATAACATCTGGAAAACATAAAGATCAGAATGTCCTTTCGTAATTTTTCATGCACATACATACTACCACTACTGATAATGAACTATTTTGTGTATTAGTGCCACCATAATATATCATTTCGGCTCATATTGCTCATTCTATTTCGTTTTTTAACGTATGTACACTGAAATGACGTCATGTTGGAGCTTTGAACATCTGATTCAGATTTTATTAGGTTACCATAACGGTAACCTGCTTTAAATGTGGATTGGGACCTTCTTAGTCAAGTACCAGTGTATATGTGTCATTTTGTTACAAGTGGTTCTACTATATCTTGTTAATGAGGTTCTACTATATCTTGTTAATGAGGTTCTACTATATCTTGTTAATGTGGTTCTACTATATCTTGTTAATGAGGTTCTACTATATCTTGTTAATAAGGTTCTACTATATCTTGTTAATAAGGTTCTACTATATCTTGTTAATAAGGTTCTACTATATCTTGTTAATGAGGTTCTACTATATCTTGTTAATGACGCTTTGAGACATTTTACAACAGTTCTTTTTACTGTCAGCCAACTTTCATTGGTCTGAAAGACATTTAGTGAAATATCCAGTTCTCTTCTTTTGGACTTTACTGAGATTATTTATTGTTTTAAAACACTATAAGTGCGTGATTTATTCCAAAGTTGCAAAAAAATAAGACACTTTGAAAACTATTTCTCTCTGTAACATAAAGTAAATAACCAGTCGTTTGTAGTTCAGATCACATAACTTTTCATGTTTAATTTATATAACAACAAATTGAGTTATACAACAATAAATTGAGTAGAACACTTGACATTTAATTATAATCGTACTTTCATATTGTCTAGTTATACAACAATAAATTGAGTAGAACACTTGACATTTAATTATAATCGTACTTTCATCTTGTCTAATTATACAACAATAAATTGAGTAGAACATTTGACATTTAATTATAATCGTACTTTCAACTTGTCTAGTTATACAACAATAAATTGAGTAGAACACTTGACATTTAATTATAATCGTACTTTCATCTTGTCTAGTTATACAACAATAAATTGAGTAGAACACTTGACATTTAATTATAATCGTACTTTCATCTTGTCTAGTTATACAACAATAAATTGAGTAGAACACTTGACATTTAATTATAATCGTACTTTCATCTTGTCTAGTTATACAACAATAAATTGAGTAGAACACTTGACATTTAATTATAAACGTACTTTCATCTTGTCTAGTTATACAACAATAAATTGAGTAGAACACTTGACATTTAATTATAATCGTACTTTCATCTTGTCTAGTTATACAACAATAAATTGAGTAGAACACTTGACATTTAATTATAATCGTACTTTCATCTTGTCAAGTTATACAACAATAAATTGAGTATAACACTTGACATTTAATTATAATCTTACTTTCATCTTGTCAAGTTATACAACAATAAATTGAGTAGAACACTTGACATTTAATTATAAACGTACTTTCATCTTCTCTAGTTATACAACAATAAATTGAGTAGAACACTTGACATTTAATTATAATCGTACTTTCATCTTATCTAGTTATACAACAATAAATTGAGTAGAACACTTGACATTTAATTATAATCGTACTTTCATCTTGTCAAGTTATACAACAATAAATTGAGTAGAACACTTGACATTTAATTATAATCTTACTTTCATCTTGTCAAGTTATACAGCAATAAATTGAGTAGAACACTTGACATTTAATTATAATCTTACTTTCATCTTGTCAAGTTATACAACAATAAATTGAGTAGAACACTTGACATTTAATTATAAACGTACTTTCATCTTGTCTAGTTATACAACAATAAATTGAGTAGAACACTTGACATTTAATTATAATCGTACTTTCATCTTGTCTAGTTATACAACAATAAATTGAGTAGAACACTTGACATTTAATTATAATCGTACTTTCATCTTGTCTAGTTATACAACAATAAATTGAGTAGAACACTTGACATTTAATTATAATCGTACTTTCATCTTGTCTAGTTATACAACAATAAATTGAGTAGAACACTTGACATTTAATTATAATCGTACTTTCATCTTGTCTAATTATACAACAATAAATTGAGTAGAACATTTGACATTTAATTATAATCGTACTTTCAACTTGTCTAGTTATACAACAATAAATTGAGTAGAACACTTGACATTTAATTATAATCGTACTTTCATCTTGTCTAGTTATACAACAATAAATTGAGTAGAACACTTGACATTTAATTATAATCGTACTTTCATCTTGTCAAGTTATACAACAATAAATTGAGTAGAACACTTGACATTTAATTATAATCGTACTTTCATCTTGTCTAGTTATACAACAATAAATTGAGTAGAACACTTGACATTTAATTATAAACGTACTTTCATCTTCTCTAGTTATACAACAATAAATTGAGTAGAACACTTGACATTTAATTATAATCGTACTTTCATCTTGTCTAGTTATACAACAATAAATTGAGTAGAACACTTGACATTTAATTATAATCGTACTTTCATCTTGTCAAGTTATACAACAATAAATTGAGTAGAACACTTGACATTTAATTATAATCTTACTTTCATCTTGTCAAGTTATACAACAATAAATTGAGTAGAACACTTGACATTTAATTATAAACGTACTTTCATCTTCTCTAGTTATACAACAATAAATTGAGTAGAACACTTGACATTTAATTATAATCGTACTTTCATCTTATCTAGTTATACAACAATAAATTGAGTAGAACACTTGACATTTAATTATAATCGTACTTTCATCTTGTCAAGTTATACAACAATAAATTGAGTAGAACACTTGACATTTAATTATAATCTTACTTTCATCTTGTCAAGTTATACAGCAATAAATTGAGTAGAACACTTGACATTTAATTATAATCTTACTTTCATCTTGTCAAGTTATACAACAATAAATTGAGTAGAACACTTGACATTTAATTATAAACGTACTTTCATCTTGTCTAGTTATACAACAATAAATTGAGTAGAACACTTGACATTTAATTATAATCGTACTTTCATCTTGTCTAGTTATACAACAATAAATTGAGTAGAACACTTGACATTTAATTATAATCGTACTTTCATCTTGTCTAGTTATACAACAATAAATTGAGTAGAACACTTGACATTTAATTATAATCGTACTTTCATCTTGTCTAGTTATACAACAATAAATTGAGTAGAACACTTGACATTTAATTATAATCGTACTTTCATCTTGTCTAGTTACACAACAATAAATTGAGTAGAACACTTGACATTTAATTATAAACGTACTTTCATCTTGTCTAGTTATACAACAATAAATTGAGTAGAACACTTGACATTTAATTATAATCGTACTTTCATCTTGTCTAGTTATACAACAATAAATTGAGTAGAACACTTGACATTTAATTATAATCGTACTTTCATCTTGTCAAGTTATACAACAATAAATTGAGTAGAACACTTGACATTTAATTATAATCTTACTTTCATCTTGTCAAGTTATACAACAATAAATTGAGTAGAACACTTGACATTTAATTATAATCGTACTTTCATCTTGTCTAGTTATACAACAATAAATTGAGTAGAACACTTGACATTTAATTATAATCGTACTTTCATCTTGTCTAGTTATACAACAATAAATTGAGTAGAACACTTGACATTTAATTATAATCGTACTTTCATCTTGTCAAGTTATACAACAATAAATTGAGTAGAACACTTGACATTTAATTATAATCGTACTTTCATCTTGTCAAGTTATACAACAATAAATTGAGTAGAACACTTGACATTTAATTATAAACGTACTTTCATCTTGTCTAGTTATACAACAATAAATTGAGTAGAACACTTGACATTTAATTATAATCGTACTTTCATCTTGTCTAGTTATACAACAATAAATTGAGTAGAACACTTGACATTTAATTATAATCGTACTTTCATCTTGTCAAGTTATACAACAATAAATTGAGTAGAACACTTGACATTTAATTATAATCTTACTTTCATCTTGTCAAGTTATACAACAATAAATTGAGTAGAACACTTGACATTTAATTATAATCGTACTTTCATCTTGTCAAGTTATACAACAATAAATTGAGTAGAACACTTGACATTTAATTATAAACGTACTTTCATCTTGTCAAGTTATACAACAATAAATTGAGTAGAACACTTGACATTTAATTATAATCGTACTTTCATCTTGTCAAGTTATACAACAATAAATTGAGTAGAACACTTGACATTTAATTATAATCTTACTTTCATCTTGTCAAGTTATACAACAATAAATTGAGTAGAACACTTGACATTTAATTATAAACGTACTTTCATCTTGTCTAGTTATACAACAATAAATTGAGTAGAACACTTGACATTTAATTATAATCGTACTTTCATCTTGTCTAGTTATACAACAATAAATTGAGTAGAACACTTGACATTTAATTATAATCTTACTTTCATCTTGTCAAGTTATACAACAATAAATTGAGTAGAACACTTGACATTTAATTATAATCTACTTTCATCTTGTCAAGTTATACAACAATAAATTGAGTAGAACACTTGACATTTAATTATAATCGTACTTTCATCTTGTCTAGTTATACAACAATAAATTGAGTAGAACACTTGACATTTAATTATAATCGTACTTTCATCTTGTCAAGTTATACAACAATAAATTGAGTAGAACACTTGACATTTAATTATAATCGTACTTTCATCTTGTCAAGTTATACAACAATAAATTGAGTAGAACACTTGACATTTAATTATAATCTTACTTTCATCTTGTCAAGTTATACAACAATAAATTGAGTAGAACACTTGACATTTAATTATAATCGTACTTTCATCTTGTCAAGTTATACAACAATAAATTGAGTAGAACACTTGACATTTAATTATAATCTTACTTTCATCTTGTCAAGTTATACAGCAATAAATTGAGTAGAACACTTGACATTTAATTATAATCTTACTTTCATCTTGTCAAGTTATACAACAATAAATTGAGTAGAACACTTGACATTTAATTATAAACGTACTTTCATCTTGTCTAGTTATACAACAATAAATTGAGTAGAACACTTGACATTTAATTATAATCGTACTTTCATCTTGTCTAGTTATACAACAATAAATTGAGTAGAACACTTGACATTTAATTATAATCGTACTTTCATCTTGTCAAGTTATACAACAATAAATTGAGTAGAACACTTGACATTTAATTATAATCGTACTTTCATCTTGTCAAGTTATACAACAATAAATTGAGTAGAACACTTGACATTTAATTATAATCTTACTTTCATCTTGTCAAGTTATACAACAATAAATTGAGTAGAACACTTGACATTTAATTATAACCGTACTTTCATCTTGTCAAGTTATACAACAATAAATTGAGTAGAACACTTGACATTTAATTATAATCGTACTTTCATCTTGTCAAGTTATACAACAATAAATTGAGTAGAACACTTGACATTTAATTATAACCGCACTTCATCTTGTCAAGTTATACAACAATAAATTGAGTAGAACACTTGACATTTAATTATAATCTTACTTTCATCTTGTCAAGTTATACAACAATAAATTAAGTAGAACATTTGACATTTAATTATAAACGTACTTTCATCTTGTCAAGTTATACAACAATAAATTGAGTAGAACACTTGACATTTAATTATAATCTTACTTTCATCTTGTCAAGTTATACAACAATAAATTGAGTAGAACACTTGACATTTAATTATAATCTTACTTTCATCTTGTCTAGACAATAATATAAACAATCTTAGTTATCCTTTGTGAACGTGTAAAATATAAATGGAAAACAGAATTAACGTTGTTGTCTGCTGTATATCATTCTTTATTCACTACGTGAAACAATGTTTGAAAGTTTTCCAGGAAACATTTATGAGATAACTGAAACCAATTTCGTAATTTATAATTTTCATAGAAACATTTATTTGTTTTTATGCATGTTATAGTAAAATTATTACTCAAATTTTGAGTGTTGCGCCACTAAACATAACTATATTCTACATCTTCAGAGAGGAACACCAGCGTCAAAACAAACAAAAGCTGTTGAAGAATATATCCAGTGGCCTCTGTCTTATAGACATGTGAGCAATTACGATGAACTTATTGTCGTTAAACCAAACAGTAAACAAGGACATCACAAGGAGAACGTTGTTATTCTCATTGAGAATTCTGACAGCCAAGACACGTTTATCATCGGAAAAGATCGGAAACCAACCTGATTTTTCTTCAAAACTGCGATATAGAATTAATAAACGAATTTATAAAACAGCCATTGTTAATATGTTCTCTCTAGAGTTAAGAGAAATCAATATTACTTTAATCTCCACACTGTACAGTTACACGAATGGGATTCATACTCACAAAATTTTTAAGTTCACTGTTGTTCATATTATTGGTTTAACAGAAACTTACATAGTAATTTAGCTATTTACGTTTATGTACAAACAAATTAAATATAAACTTTGAAAACTTAACATTTTATCGGAACATTCATAACTATTATTGAAATTTAAGAGACTGTGGCTTTAGTTCAACAATTCACAAGCGTGTTTTATGATTTCCTTTTTTGCAGTATTTACTTATTACGTCATATAATGTTAAAACTTGAGTAAAATATTAAACCAAAAGTAATGAAGTGTTTGTTTACATATTTTTCGCCCATTTAAATGTAACAGGTATTATACATTAAATGCTCATTTCGGTAATAATTGTGTTTGTTTATATTGTTTGTAAAATAGCTCTAAGTATATTGACTGTCACAATATACATCCAACAATTCACAGTTCTTACACTAAGATTTACATGTGACATTGTGTACTGAAACACAGGATCTACATCTTCAATTTCAACATTTAATGTGGTTTACATCGTTGATTACTAAGCTTTAGTCACGTATTGGTTCTTCAACTATTACATTGTTATCAACTTGTGACATTTATAGTTTTCTTGTGCTTTGTCTACATGTTGGATTACGTATTAATTATATAACATTATCAGTAGAATTGTTATGATATGCCTACAGTTTATTTTTATCGTTTTCAAATGGTACTCAGTGATTAACGTGTAACACTGTTAAGATATAATTTACATGCACCATTTTTGGTTATTAAAGTATTATTGACATGTGCCATATTTCAGAGTGACGTGTAGCTATTAGAGGTTGTGTCACACTGATTGTTACAGTTTATGCCTGAGTTCAATAAACTAAAAGTTGAAATACATTTTACTTTGTGTCCATCAGATGTGCTAGAACTCTAAATAAAGATAGCTTAACTGACTCTCAACCATGGTTAACTAGTTCACGTGTTTCACGTGCACGTTTAGCGTGTCCTCTGCATAAGGAACAAGACTCTTTCCTTCATCTGATAACATGGAGACATGTTTTGTTTTCTAGAAAAGGACGCCAGTCTTCCATTGGAAGTTCGTGTTTTCAAAATCAAAGTTTCCGTTAGATTATTGTTGATTGGACGCATCTTGAAAGTCGATCAAAATGTAAACAGGCAACTATGCTTTCAATCTGTTTTACGACTAAACAACATTCTTGGAGTGTAAGTTAATAATCAACTAGAACTTTCTTATCATCAGTTTTACTATCATCAAATTCAATACACGTGCTCTGCCTGTAACTTTGTTGTTGTTCTAGTGGCTGGAGTCGAAGATATTCTATTTTCGTGGTTGTTTAATTTTAATTAATTCGTCCTGACAGAAAATGTCGGACAAAAACTTAATACAATTCATCATACAATACAACGAATATTTTATTAGTTTAAGAAAGAAATGTTAAAACCAAACCGTCCTTTCACTTTTAAATCCGATGTAGAATATCCACAATCCCGGAAACTTAAGATTTTTTTACTCTCTCATGAGCTAAATTTTTTAGGAAAACAATTTTCAACTAATAGCAGTACTGATGCATAGTGCAGAATAATTCTAATATTTTAACCACCAAAGATTGCCATCGTGCTATTAAACAGAGGAGGATAGATTCAGAAAATCAGATGCTTCATTATAAAGTGGTTATTTCTAATAATTTTTTATATTTGATTAAATATTAATTTCATTATTTTTAACAGAATTATTACAAATATTGGACAAATCTAATAACTGTAAAAGAGGGAGCTTCTATTTTATTGATCAAGTGCCTGATCAGAAAATGTCAGTTGATAAATAATTTTTTTGTTTGAATTTCGCGCTAAGCTATACGGGGGCTATTTCTGCTTCCCATCCTTAATATAGCAGTTAAACACCCACCGACGATTGCAGGGCTACTATTTTAAGAATAGATAGTAGGATTTACTGTGACTTTATAACTTCCCCTACCGACGAAAGAGCGAGTATGTGTGACATCGATTCGACCATGTGACCCTCAGGTTATGGAACGAACGTCCGAACCACCTAGCCAATTAATAAATTATGAAAAGTTTGTTTGTTTTGGAATTTCGCACAAAGCTACAAGAGGGCTATCTGTGCTAGCCATCTCTAATTTAACAGTGTAAGTCATCACCACCCACCGCCAACTCTTGGGCTACTCTTTTACCAACGAATAGTGGGATTGTCCGAACATTATAACACCCCCACGTCTGGAAGGGCGAGCATGTTTGGCGCGATTGGGATGCGAACCCGCGAACCTCAGATTACGAGTCACACGCCTTAATACGCTTGGCCATGCCGGGCCAAATTATGAAAAATGTCGTCCAATTTGATAATACAAAAATATATTATTGTATTTACAACAAAAATCACGTAATCCACTTTCTTAGAAAGGTTTATCATTTATACTTAAATAATTAGGTTGCTCTCTTACCTTCAGTCAAAACATAATCATATTCAAACAATGACGTATTGCACTTACCTTGAAGAAAGTTATCTTCCTATTATGCTTCAAAATTTGAATTGTATTTTATATATTGTATTTCTGACTTGTATAGTTATCAAAATTAAATTCCATAAAGCTTCTTTATTTTGTATTTCATATGATTATTTTATTTTGCACGTCTAGTTATATCAAAGACTATTAACGAAGAATAATAAGTTTCAGATATTTAAAGTACTAATTTATTCTAATACTCAAGTCATCATTCAAAAGTATCATCTAAACTATTCAGTACAGGCTATAAATGCATCTAGGTATTTATGTAAACTGTACAGTATATTATAGAAAAAATCATTTTTCATAGTGAAAATAACTAATCAAATAAAAAACTCTTAGATACTTTTTATCATTTCTCCACAAATGTATAATTCACAGTAGACAAAAAAGTCAAGGTTAACAGAATGTTCTCGCGCTTTCGTAAAGTACATTTTTGTTTAGTTCATTAATACAAAGTCGGAATTCGATTATTTAATCTATCGTTTCTATCTTCACTGAGAAAGCACGTCCTGGTGTTAGCGTACTTGGAGGGTTTATTATTCGAATCCCGCTGTCAAAAAATATCTATCACACTTTAGGAAAATGGATCCGTTACAAGAGGAACAATAAAATTCCAATATTTGTAAAAAAGTTGACATTGAATATCTTTTTCTGTGACGTCGAGAAAACCCACTTGTAGAGAAATATATATATAAAATCGGCTAGTTTGGGTTGAGAAAATATTTTACGTGGAAGAGCGAACAACGTTTCGACCTTCTTCGGTCATTGTCAGGTTCACAAAGAAAGAAAGAGGTAACTGACCGGAAGCTGACCACATGTTTGGAAGGGGTTGTGTAACTGAATACATTTTTCTAACTGTCTTTTCTCTAGTTCAAAATAAAAACTGCTGAGCTCACAAAGTCCTTGCTTAGCTTCACGCTAAAATTATGAAACAAACAAAAAAACTACGTTTTTTGAGCCTAAAAACACACACCTAAGATTATTTATTATACCTTTCGTGATGACACCTTTGTATTTTATGTTTCATCAACCACTTTATTGTAACCTTGGCTTTAGAAAAAAAATCGAAGTTATTTCACCTTATTTATAAGAGAGCTTCTCTTTTCATAAAGCAAGTTTTTCATAAACTAAATCATGACGGAGATATAATTAAGGAGTGTCTTTGAGGTCTTATAAACATGATAATCCATGTTAAAAACTGTCTAACAATCGATTCTGATCATTAAGCTCTAATCTAACTGTAATTAATATACCTATAAACGTAAATAACAGTATCTATTTTCCTTAACTTCTTCAGCACCTTTATTTTGTTCAATGTGTAACCAAAGTCCATCGTTTTTTCTATCTTCTTAATAACGAGAAAATCCACTTGTAGATAAAAATATATACACTGCTGGCCAAAATCTTAAGGCCAATGAACATAAAGAAAAATATGCATTTTGTGTTGTTAGACTCAACCACGTATTTGAGTAGAGTTTCGAAAGATGGAAATAAGAAAAGGAAAAACAACATTTTAGCATTTAATAGGGAAAATGTGAACACTATGAAATAAGCCTAAATACTAGCTGGTCAAATGTTTAAAACCATACCACAAGGAAGTCCTAAAGAGAGGTAGGAAATGCCCAACAAAAGGTCTCAGTAGTGAGTTGCACGGCCGTCATTGCGAATAACTTCAAACATTCGCTTTGGCATGATCGATAGAAGCGTTTGCAGAAGGCTGACCGAAATGTTATTCCAAGTGTTGAAAATAGCTTCACGAAGATCATGCACTGTTTGAAATTGACGTCCATTTCTATAGACTTCCTTTGCCATTCACTCCAAACATTTTCAATGGGGTTCAGTTAGGATGAACACGCTGGATGGTCCAAAAGAAACGCGTTATTCGACATGAAAAAGTCCTTTGTCCTGCGGGCATTATGGATTTCAACGTTGTCCTGCTGAAAAATCCAGTCATTTTCACACAAGCGAGGGTATTTAGTCAATAAGGATACTCCCTCCAACATGCCAATGTGGGCAGTTGCTGTTTGACGCCCCTGTATAATCTGAAGCTCCATTGTTCCATGGAAGGAGAAAGCACCACAGATCATGATGGAACCCCCTCCACTGTGTCGTGTAGAAAATGTCCCCAATAGGATATCCTTACCGTGCCAGTAATGCTGGAAGCCATCTGGACCATCCGGGTTAAATTTTTTTCTCATAAGAGAACAAAACCTTTGTACACTTTTTTACGTCCCATGTTTGGTGCTTCTCAGCAAAGTTTAACCGAGCTGTTTCGTGGTGTGGAAGGAGGCGTGGCCTTTGAACACGTTTACGTTTTCTAACGCCTTTCTCTTGTAAATGCCGTCTTATTGTTTTTGAGCTGCATTCTGCGTCCGATAGGGCCTTAATCTGGTTCAACGATCGGCTGGTGTCTTGCCGGACAACCCGTCGAATCCTACTGCTCAACGTTGGCGAACTTTTTTTGGCCAACCACTTGAAATTTTCGTTCCGTATCACTCAAGATCTTTTAAGATATTTGTAACACCAGTTTTACTCTGCTCAATCTCACCAGCGATGGCACGTTGAGAAAGACCTCGCTTTTGCAACTTGATAATTCTGCCACTTTCAAATTATGTTAAGTTTTCAGTCTTTGCCATATATTTTCCCCAATGTAACACAGAAGATGTCAGTGGGAGATGTTGACAACGCTAATGCTTGAACACAAATGACTAAATTTCGTTACGTGTTTACCTATTAACGATTTGTTTCAGTATGGTGTTAAACTTGTCTTTGACCAGCTAGTATTTAGGCTAATTTCATAGCATTCACATTTTCCCTATTAAATGCTAAAAAACGTTTTTTATTTTTATTTTTCCTTTTCTTATTTTCATATTTTGAAGCTCTTCTCAAATAAGTGGTTGAGCCTAACAATGCAAAAGGCATAATTTTTCTTTCTGTTCATGGCCTTAAGATTTTGGCCAGCAGTGTATTTAAAAATAAACACAAAAAATCACCTTCACACGTTTTCGAACCCTGCAAATCAAATAAAAACAACATAACCATAAAAAACACCCAATTACTAAATAAAGAAACCAACACAAACAAACTCAAAATTAAAGCTTTACTTATACAACTCAAGCCCAAAATAAACATCAAACATCTTAGCACGCCCTCTACATTCTTACACTCAATTACACAGCCCTCTTCAAACATGTGGTCAGCTATCAGTAACCTCTTTCTTTGTGAGCGTGACGACGACTGAAGAAGGTCGAAACGTTGTTCGCTTCTCTTCATAAAAATTTTCTTAACACATACAAGCAGTTTTTAAATATACACGTTTTCTATCAGATCACTAGATTCTATCAGAACACGACGTGTATAAAATCCAACTTGTTACATATTATTCTTTATCCTTGACGAGTCTCCTCTTTATTACGTTACTTACTTTACGTATTACTGATTCATATCAGTACCAAATTTGAAAATATAAGTTAAATAAATGTTAATAGGTATTAAATTTATGATATTTTGCAACAAGTTAGAAACAAACAATATTCTTTTTTAACACAAATATATTTTAATACAAATATTATAATTTATGAAAACAGTTATCACTAAGAGTTATTACAAATGATGGATTATATACAACAGTTTTACAAACGTCAATAGTGCTCCTCATCGTTTAAGTTAGCTAGTTTGATAGGCTGCACATCCTTACAAACTGAATGTTTCCGCCGAATATATTTAATATTTTCGAAGTAATAATAACGTAAAAGTTGATTAACTGAAGTTGAACGGTTTGTAATGTTAAAGATCTATAAATGTTGCTAGTCAAATTGTGTAGTTTTCCGATTAGTTAGAGCTAATCACAGTTGTAACATTGCATTCTGATGGTAAGTGACTAACAATATTCTTCATGTATTACTGTCTCTCGGTTTTTATATGAATCAAGCGCGTCGTTTGATGTTTCAAGAATGTTCTAGTGCGTTTTCGCAAAAGACATGTCGAGTACTGGACTCAAGAAACTTCTACAAGTTTCTGGAAAAGGCTGGTATTGAAAAAATACAAATACCAATCAAATTAAAGTAATTTTCCTTTTAAAATTTCTTCGTTCCCACTATTTTATGATTGGTCATGTTAAAATAAAGACAAAGTTTCTACTTTTACAACCATTACGGCCAAAATAAATAAGATCATAGATGTTTTTTAAGAATGACTCCAGTGACACAGTTTCATGAACATATAACTTTATGTGTACGTTTTTGTTCTATTTGATGCAAAGTCAGTTTTCAGCTATAAGTGAAATGTGGGTCATTCCTTCAAGTCTTCTCTTATTAATTATTTCATCTGTGATTATTAAAAACTATAGTAATAATTATTTGGTACTTTTTAAAAACAAAACTGATCTTATCATCCTTTACACAGATATTTGTGTTTTCAACGTGTTTTATGTTTGTACAGCAGTTTCTTAACTTCATATGTGTGATTAAGATGCGAAAAAATGGATTGGTACAAATTACAACATTAAAACACAACTTGTTTTTGAATTTCGCTTAAAACTACTCGATTGCTATCTGCGCTGGATGTCCCAAATTTAGCAGTGTAAGACAAGAAGGAAGGCAGCTAGTCACCACCACTCACCGCCAACTCTTGTTACCCTTTTACCAACATTGACCGTCATATTATAACGCTCCCACGGCTGAAAGGTTGAGCATGTTTAGTGTGACCGGGATTCGAACCTCAGATTACGAGTCGAACACCTTAACCCACCTAGCCATGCTGGACCTTGAGTCGAACACCTTAACCCACCTGGGTATGCTGGACCTTTTCTATTTAAAGGACGAATAACTAATTTAAAAATTTAGTGAAGCTATTACGTCACTTTGTGTTTTCAGCCTTTTACAGGTTTTCTTTTGTTTTCTTTACTAATGTGATTAAGTTTTCTGTTACATATCGTCTAATTAAATTTATATCAGTTTTATCTTTACTAACTTTAATTGTCCTGTACTCTTTTTATTTTTATAACTTTAATCACCAAAGTATAAGTTTCTATAATTATATCTCTTTTTGCTGTAGTGTATATTCGAATTTTGTCTCTATCATCTCACTGGCAAGGACTCGAATGCACTTTTATCTTTCACCAAAAAACACTAACATCTGTACAGTTTATCAAATTACATGTTTTGTCTGTATTGAGGGTAAAAACATTAGATATACTCACTTCTTTATTGATGAATCGACTGTTTCTTACTTCTGATCCGACTATTATTTTCAATGATTTTCACAATGATTACAATGATTTTCAAAATCAAGTGTAGATGTTTATCAAGACCGTTAATAGTGTAGTGTCGCATATTACTGTACACATTATTAACAGATGTTTCTCAAGACCGTTAATAGTGTAGTGTCGCATATTACTGTACACATTAACAACACATAGACTATATATAGTTTGATTCGAATTTTAGCATAAAAGGCAACTGTATTTTTATCTGCTCATTTTGTTTTTTCATATTTTAACTGTCTCAAAGAAGACACATGCCAGTAGTTACATAGTAAGGCTGAGCTTTCTTTGTGTGGAATTTTACCCGTTTAGGTTGTGGTGACCTTCGATTTTGCCTTGCTATGGTTTTTTAACGTTGTTGTTATTGCTGTGTTTTCTTTGTTAAGTGGATTATTTTCATTTTTCTATAATCGACATCGCGGGAAACAGATGTAGTTTCGGTTTGTTTTGTGTTACACAGTTGCCATGACAACTTTAGACGAAACGTTAAAAATTCTGATGTCTGTCATGCCCCATCTTCTTCTAGCATGCTGAATACTGCAGAATATTTAGAATCTGAGAACGTATAGAATCAAAGTAATTTTATTTTCTAAATAAGTTATTCACACGCGTGCAGAATTAAACATGGAACAGCTCTGTATATATTATGCTTTAATTAAGATAATTTTAAATCTGTCAAGGATTGTTGCGTGAAAGTACGGTGGGATGCCTTGATCCAGAAACCAAATCACTCTTAACTTAAATACCCTTGGTTGATTTTTGTGCAGGCTAAGAATAAGTACAAGTTTCATGTGAAGTTGATCTCACAATAATATCTACAAATGAGGAAAACATAATTTAGATATTATCACGAGAAAACTGTTTGGATTAGCTTTAAATTAACCGAGAACTTGGAAAAGGATATAATCTGTATTTTGTAAAAGACAGTATTATAAACAGTATTTGAGACAGTTAAAATATGAAAAAACAAAATGTACATTCACTTGTTAGTAAGACGATGGTGACTGTTAACTTTATTAATTAAGAACGAAATATTGGAAAAGTCAACAGATGTTCATGAAAACACATAACTATGATTAAAGTGTTAAATATATTACAAGTAGAAATAAGCAATTCGTCTTAGAGCGAGAATATGAAGTTTATTAATCATACCGACTAATTTATTTTATATTTACTGTTTTTATCATGTCAAACCTGGGATATTTTTAGAAATAATAAAACCAATTTAGACGAGGGCTTTATTAACTGTGAAGAATTTTGTAGAGTTTGTGTTGTTGTTTTTTTTATATTGTCTGGAGAAGTTTTCTGATCCATATATTATATTTGTAATCAATTGGAAAGCTACAAAATTCGGTATTTGTTCTCAGCCCACAGTGTAACAGAGGGGTCTACTCTACATACCACTGTGTAACAGAGGGGTCTACTCTACATACCACTGTGTAACAGAGGGGTCTAATCGAGCTACCCAATTTGTATCACTTATTTATTTTATCTTCAACTTTAGTTAAACCTTAAAATATTCAAAACCACAGTGCAGTGGCATGTTGTCAATTGCACATTGGTTCTTTGTGTTTCTTTGAATTTCAATTTTTAAAACAATATTTTAAATTATTAAATATGTAAATTTATCAATTACTAAGTAATATATGCGTGGCAATATGTATTTATAACAACCCACATTAAACGCTTTAATTAATGTTCTCACATTCAAACTAACATGTACAAATTAACAATAAATTATAACGATTGAATATAAATAAGTAACACTGGTTTATATATGACAAAATAACACGTGTTAGGTGCCTTTAATTCATTGTAATAATTTGGAAGTAAAAAATGTCGATCCTCCAATATAACGCATGATTTCATAATACTGAGATGTCATCGTTATGGTTCAGAATATTTTGAAAACAATTTATGTTTGATATTATAATATAGAGTCAGTACTTTACAACGGATAATTATAATAATTGGCAAAAATAATGAAAAATGAGTCTCACACTCACTTGTAAACGAAATTAAATCAGAATGAAAGATTGTGAAAATACTTTAAAACACCTAGTGTAATAATGTTATGGAGCATTTCTATACAGTATACAGAAGACACAATACGAATGACGTTGAAATCCCACTATTCGGTTAATGAGAGTTGTCCTAAAGGTGGTGGAAGACGATGTTGACTAGTGTATCATATCAAACCTAGAAACAGTTCATTCTAGTTTAAAATTATGTGTAGTTTTTATTTTTATACGACAGAACAAAAGTTACCGAATTTTCTCAACAAGAAACTAAAATGTAAAAGTGTAATTCTTACACTCGTGTACACATGGTGTTCATGTCTCACCTGTTGGTTAACTGTAATTATAATTTATTTTGTCAGTACAAATACTCTATAGTAACATCTACCTATCTTTAAAATGTATCAGCTGTTTATATGTTTCCTTCAACATGTTATATAAGAGACATTTTGTTTAGTTCGGAAGATGTTATACAAGACATTTAAACATTCTTACATGTATACTTGTTTACATTTCGTTAATTATTAAATATGAGCATTCTCTGTTGTGTTGTAAATTACAAAATACAATATTATAGTTAATAATATATCACCTTCACACGTTTTCGAACACTGCAAGTCAAATAAACACAACATACCCATAGAAAACACTCAAATACTAAATAAAGAAACAAACATAAACAAACGCAAAATTAAAGAAGCCTTACTTATACAACAACTTAAACCCAAAATAAACCAATACAAAGGAATACCTTTATACTTATGTTAAAATAATAAAATAAATAATATAAATTATATATTCAAACATCTAACACCGCCCTCTACATTTCGACACTCAGTTATACAACTCCTTTCAAACATGTGGTCAGCTTCTGGTCAGTTACCTCTTTCCTTCTTTGTGAACCTGACTATGACCGAAGGTCGAAACGTTGTTCGCTCCTCTACATAAAATGTTTTCTCAACCCAAACGAGCCGTTTTTAACATATATATTTCTCTGTATAAATATTATTCATCTGTTTTGTTCAACACATTGTTTTACTTCCTGATAGATCATTTAAAACACACTTAACCCTTGACGTTTCATTTACGCTCCTCCATTTTCTTTTCTTGGCAGTTTGCCAGTAATGTTTTTCAAACTATCCAGTCTTCTACATTATTCATGATACAAATATCATTATATGTTAAGTTAATGCCCCGCTTGTACAGCGGAAAGTCTGCGGATTTACAACGCTAAAATGAGGGGTTTGATTCCCTCTGTGGACTCAGCAGATAGCCCGATTTGGTTTTGCTATAAGAAAACACACACACATATTTTAAGTTATAAATATCTTTTTTTGTCATAAATCACAAATTTAAAACTCTTCATATCCAGCACTTTAAATATATAAATTTGTTTTATATTTCTAATAAAATTTCATCAGCCGCTTCACCATTTATCGTAAAAGAAACATCTTGAAATAAATGTCTTTTTTTATATTATTTAAAGTGCAATGAGGACTGGAGAAAGTTCATTTGGTCTGAAAAACATTTTTTTAAAATTATAGAAACTCACCGCTGTTGGAGAACAAATAATAATCGTACATTCTAGTTCCTCGTCTCTATAAATTATTAATGCCATATAAGATGGACAGTCAATCATTTTTTTTCTTAAAGGTGATTGGAAGGTGCTACTGACTGGTTTTATTCCCTGTGGTCAATAACTAAATATTAGGGACGGTGGAAAACAGTTTTACTGTTTCTTTCCTTACACAACACGTCTTATCAAGTTTATTTTGTCTTCAAAGCCTTATGATTTCTAAGATGTTACGTTTTGCTATTGTCGTTAAGTACTAAGGTAAGGTTGAAAACGTTTTACCTTCACTATTTTTTTTTAATTATTGAAGCTAAATTCTAAAACCGCTAACTCGATGCCTTCACATAGTCCCCTATGACACAGCGGTAAGTTTAAGTTGTTAGAACATTTAAAATCTGTGTATTATTCCCAAGACAGACAGACCAATGTGGCTTTGTTCTTACAACAAACAAATAAAGTCTTCAGATATTTATACAGTTCCGTCATGTCAGAGAAATAAAACATTCTGTTGTTCTTCTTTATTTATTCTTATGAAACTCTTCTTCAGAACCAGTGAATATTAGAAACATCAAGATATGATTTAAACATATTGGTTATAATTATAGAAAACTAGACATTCTTAATTTTATGTAACGTATATGATTATACTTTGGTTTTATTTGTAAAAAAAAAATATTCCAATTAATCAAAGCTACCTAAATTTGCTAGTGAAAAGATTTAATAACTATTTAATAAATGAGAGAGGAAATATTAATAATGACAGCAAATAGAAAAAATACTTGATAAAAAAAAAGATTTTCTATTTACTAAATTATTACACTAGGTGACGCTCTTTTACCGTTTATAACTTGTAATGAGTTTTTTTTTTCAATAAACACTAAATACATCTCTAAACTATATTTTCTAAAATTGGTTGTCAAGTAATTATGGTAACCTATCTGATACAAACGTAAGGTAGGGTTCCAGGGTACGAGAATAGCATACATCTCATAGTTAGAATAAAGAAAGACAGTTATACATGTCAAAGTCATGTTCCTCCGGAAAACAGATAAAATTTATATCACATTCACGAAATAATGTTGTATACTATCTACTATCAGAATTAAAACATAAATACAGTTGTGGCATATTCCGTAGAAAATTTCAGTACTTAACGGATAAATTATTAGCATTACCTGGTGAATAACTTAAGTTATGTCATAGACAAACATCAATTTGAAAAATATCCTAACTCTTATCTGTTATCAGACAACAACTTAAACACGAGAAGAAAATAAGAATTACCCCTCAACATACCTTAGTATATTGTGTTGAAAGTTCGATAACTTTTATATCTCCTTGTTCTTTTGTTCATAAAAAGAAAAGTAGAATTGAGGAAAAAGTGAAAACTGTACAGATGAATACCGTCTTTTCACTGTACTGGAAAGTGTCATTCTGGCGGGAAGAGCTATTGAGACAAGAGCGACGTTGTTCGTAACATTATATTTTCTTTCACGAACTGACGAAAAATATAAAACAAATTTACATTTTTTATTGTTCAGAATTTGGAAAGTCTCGGTTTTGTAAATTGTTAAAAGAAAAACAACAACATAAAACTTAAATAAGAAATTAAAGATAGTTGTAATATAAAGTACAGAAGGTATTTGAAACGATGAAGGTAATACTGAGAGACTGCCTGCAGGTAGAAGAGACCACAATGAACAGCCACGTATTGAAACAGTGCGTAGAGAGAAATGGCTACTGCCCCCAATGGCTCAGCGGTATGTCTGCGGACTTACAACGCTAAAAACCGGGTTTCGATATCCTTGCTCGGCAGAGCATCGATAGCCAATTGTGTAGCTTTGTGCTTAATTCTCAAAACAAACAAATGGCTACTTTTGTGTAAAATACCTGGTTTGACTGGTTGACATTTGATTCATTATCATAATCTATTGTGAAAGTTGACATTGTAGCAGGGAATGTGTTTTATGTAACGTACCCAAATTTTCATACTGCGAAGGGTAATTTTCAGTTAAAGTTATTCAATATATAATTGTATGTTCTCCCAGTCATTATGCTTACGTTACTTGTGTACAATCTATTCAGCACAAAGTTTTTATTGCAGTTAAGGTGAACATATTGAAATACTGGGAAGGGTATTTTATGAAAGGGTATAACATGTACTGAGTTTTCACACAAGACTTGAAAGCTTTATGCCATTTTACCAATAGATGACACTACGTAAATTATCTTCATTAACAAAGAAGAGAATCATGTTTAATTAGTTTTGACTATAATATAATCATCTTTTGGAAATGTGTTACCACGGTATGTAGCATAAATACTTTATAATTTTTATTCTGAATATATCTCGGTAATACAAAAGCATTCATCTTGTTCTAGGAAAGTCAATATTTTTCTGATTTAACTTTCGTTCAGCCCCGGGCAACCTTGGGTGTTCAATTTCTGTTGTAGCCAAGTTGATATAGACTATTGTACTGCTACAAACTTCGCAACAAACAAACGAAATTATTTGTTTTATTTGTTACTGTATTGATATTAAATTCCGTATTAGTATCTTTGTTTACCATCTGATTTACTGTAGATCTTGACTATCAGAAATGTACAATAATATTTATTATATGAGCCACGATGGGCATCTAAATTGAACATTAACCAAAAATAAAACTTTCATAATATTTTTTGTTCCTACTAATGATTTGGTTTTAATAACTGACTGGATCCTGTTTACTTACCCTTTAATTATGTTTCTTCATATACAGAATGCGATAATTTACGTTATGTATCACATGTTACTTGTTACTTCTATTTTCGCTTAATGATATAAAATTCCCTGTATAATATTTTACTTAAAATTGCTTTTCAAATGTTCTATAACATTCTAATATATGTTGTATTTAGAATATTAACCACCAGAATCTATCATCTTGTAAAGTTAAAGTGTTAGAAATTATTAGGGTTATATCAAATATTGAGTTTGAAAGATAGAGGACAGCACAGTCACAGAACTTCCACTCAATTATTGATGTTGATTAAAAAATGCTTGGAACGTAAAATATCTAATTACTGTTTTTCTTTCCATGACTATACCGACTATAAGCGTGCCTGACATGCCAAACAATTTGTTTTTTTGTTTTATTGAATCTCGTGATT
The DNA here is from genome assembly GCF_004210375.1 of Tachypleus tridentatus. Classification (NCBI taxonomy): domain Eukaryota; kingdom Metazoa; phylum Arthropoda; class Merostomata; order Xiphosura; family Limulidae; genus Tachypleus; species Tachypleus tridentatus. The sequence continues at coordinate 248,069,592 of NC_134837.1, read as the reverse complement.
AGTTAGACGTATCTAATTTTGAAGTGCCCGCGTCGCGCTAAACATGCTTAGATATAATGTGACGGTCAATCCCACTATTCGTTGGAAGTAGCAAGAGTTGGCGGTTGGTGATGACTAGCTGCCTTCCTCTAGTCTTACACTGCTAAATTAGGAACGGCTAGCACAGATAGCCCTCGAGTAGCTTTGTGCGAAATTCCCAAACAAACAAACATTTAACAACTAGCAGTTCAGCTGATCGCCACATTATAATCTCCCCAAAACGGCTAAAAGATTAGAATATTCAACGATATCTTTATTTCATACGACTGACAGTAGTGTCGAAATCACCATGATATACCGGGTCGATTCCGACTGTGGTACATTCATAATTTGTGGTAATAATACAAGAACAAGAGTCTTGACTCTTCTTCCACCACGACCATGAAGTGGGTGTGGGAAAAAATTTCCATTGAAGGAAAGTTTTGTGTATCAGATTAATTTTCCATTCCTGATTATGTACACAACGAGATGCTGCGCCATCTATCTCCTACATCTCTTGCTATTCTTCTGATTGTTTCTTACGGGATCTGACAGGAGAATGTTTTCCTGATGCCTGGCCCCGGGCTATTGTCATACCTTTCTTTAAACCTGGGAAAGTTCCCAAGATTCCTTCAAACTACCGTCCAATTGCTTTGATGAGCTGTCCCTGTAAGACCTAAGAGAGGATGGTTAATGCTCGTCTTGTTTGGTTCCTCGAATCAAACAACATTCTCTTCTCCACACAGTGTAGATTCCGACAACAGCGCTTCATCGTGGGCCACCTGATTCGACTTGAAACGTCAATGAGAGAAGCCTTTCTCAAATGACAACATCTTGTATCAACATTCTTTGACCTTCAGAATGCTTATGACAGGACATGGAGGAATGGCATTTTGCAAGACGTCCAAATACATGGATTATGTGGTCATTTGCCAATTTTTATCAAACATTTTTAATAAAGAGGCAATTCCACGTTGGTGTAGGTTCGACAATTTCCTGTTCCTTTCTACGGTAACTTGGAGTCCCTCAAAGCTGCATTTTGAGTGTCTCACTTCTCAGTATCAACATTAAGGCCATCACTGATGACCTCCCTCATACTGTTGCAAGTGGGATCTATGTCGATGATTTTCATATCTTATGTCTGTCTTCGAGCATGAGCGACACTGAGCATCAGGTACAGATTGTCCTCAAGCGTTTACTGAAGTAAACCAGATAAAACGGTTTTAACTTCTCTTTCTCTAAACTCTTTTACATTCATTTTTGCTGCCAATGGGATATTCTCTCCGATTATGAACTCCTTATTGCTGAATTTGTGCTACCTGTGATTTGTGAGATAATGTTCCTTAGGTTTAATTTTTACCGTAAGCTGACCTTTATACAACACATCAAGCAGCTACGAAACGAATGTACAAAAGCACCGAACATCATTCATGTCCTCTCTTCCTCCACTTGTGAAGCAGATCGATGTTCTATGCTAAAGATATATCGTGCTCTTATTCGATCAAAACTAGACTATAGGTCACTGGTCTATGGCTCTGCCAAAACCTCGACCTTGAAGATGATAAACCCTATTCATCATTAGGGACTTTAGCTTTGCTCCGGACCTTTTCGCACTTCTCCAGTGCATAGCATGTACCTAGGGTTGTGTTTTCCTTCCTCGATACGTCATGCTTTTTCAGAACAGACCATCTGCAATAGCTCCTTTTGGCCTTTGTATACAAGCGCAGTTGTATGAATTGGGTCTATCGTCGGATAACATTGCTGTATGCACTGGTCAACCCATCCCACCATGATTTATTATGGATTTAGAACGCTGAAATAAGGGGTTCAGCTCCTCTTGGTGAACTCAACAGATAGCCCGATTTGGCTTTGCTATTGGAAAATCACACACTTTTCCGTAAAGTTTTTGCGATTGTACTGCCCTCTGTGACCCTAAGGATTTCCAATAACTGACAAAATGGTAAAATCAGAAACTGAGTTTTTATTAAGTTTTATCGAAAAAAATTAAATTATGAGCAATAAATTATTATACACCAAATTATGTGTTATTATGTATAAACACAAATAACAAGAAACAATCTTTACGTATTGTATAAAGTATTATGTGGATGAGGGAACAGATGTTGGACAGTAAGTAGGAGATTTTTAAATGTGTTTACATGTACACTTGTTTTTATTTTATTAAAAAATAATCGCAAATTACCATATTACAGTGAATAACATGTCCACCAGAATCTAAACCAGGTATTTCATAGAAATAGCTATTTCTTTCTAGATATTGTTGTAACATATTGTTTCATCATCAATGTGTTCATTATAGTCACTTATTAGCAGTCTCCCAGTAGTTACTTCATCTAAACATATAACCTTTCCGTCCCTGGAACAGCTGGTGAACATATCAAGACATGTAAATATATTTTGTACAAACACTGACAACCTCGACTAAGATAATTAAGAAGTGGGAGGAACATGGTAAATGAAACAGTACTCAATAAACTGTTGAAAGCAAGAGACTTATAGCTGAAAAATTAGGAAGTTTTAATTTACCGAAACAAAGATAGTGTTACGTCTGTTAGCCTGTATACTGAATTATTACCAGACGGATAATTAATTTATTAGTTTGATTATATAGCATGTTACATGTAATTGCCTAAACGTCGGAACCTGAAATAGAACCAACGTATTAAAATTCAGGAAGCACCGCTAAAATCCGGGTTTCGATACCCATGGGGGGCAGAACGCAGCTAGTCCAATGTATAGATTTGTGCTCAATACCAAAACAAATCAAACATTTCAGTATAGGAAGTCATTTGGTATTTTATTAAACGTCTCTCATACAGAAGTATTACAGTATTATAATGCACCAGTTATTACATACAAAACATATTCTTACACTGTTATATAACAATGTGTTTTTCTGGTGTTAGTCTATTTAGAATCCTATACAGTTGAACTGTCGAAAAGTTGATACTATAAACAAAATATAAATTACAAAGAATAGGAAGTCGTTTAGTATCTTATTTTATGTAGCTAATGATGAAAATGAATAGCAGTGTTAGAGTGTAGTGATTAACAACAGACAACACATCTACTTTATTAAGTAACGAGACACTTTAAGGTTAGGAGTCCATTTTAAAACATATATAGTTGAACCTCGAATTTCAATTATTGGTAAATAATGGATAATGTGTTTTTCATTGTATTGAATGTCTTACGCTGTAAATATGTCTGATAATAAGTGTAAGTCAAGATGTTTAAAATTAATGTTATTATTTAGTCACATATAAACCAGTGTTGATTATTTAGATTAAAACATGACAATTTATTCTTAATATTTAGTTGTGGGTTTCATTGTAAAAAAAACATTTATGAAAGATAAACAAAATTAATACACATTATGGTCCAAAGTGTTAATTATGTTTCGCTGTAAATGACAATATATAATTTTTAAAAATGACGCCCTCTGTTAGAAAGTTATAATATTTACTGTTCAAGTATTATATTTCATGTCCATTTACAACCCTCAGCCAATTTTCATTACTCACTAGTTTGAACATCACACAGACATTATATTACAGGTTCAACAGTTCTGTCAAATATTGTTAATGTTAAAGATGTTCTTGTCACGTTACATTGTTATCAATCTATATATTGTCGTGACTAACGTTAAATAAATCGGTCTTTGTCGTGCGTGTCTTTTTCTGAAGCGGAGAGCTGATGAGCTCGTGAGAATAAAATCTCCTGGCTCGTGGTGTTTTTCCACACTCACTTTAGCTGTGTTACCTTGAAGTTTCGCCACTCAAAACCAACAAACCTGTAAACGTTACAGTCATGATTGTTTTCATAAATCTTCACATAAACCACGATGTTACAGTACAACTTAAAATATTTTTGTTTTTTATTTGAACAAAACAACCCCTGACAATCCCTGAAAAAGAAAATTTCTTAATCTCGAAGTTTTCTAAATATGTACAAGTAAAGAAGACGACAAATTAACCATAACAAATAACCAGGTAAGAGTTTGAGATGTTTGAAACTGTAGATCTTTACAAAACGGTACAAATGACTTCTTTCATGTGACAAACAGGAGTATGTGGTCACACTGAACTCATTGTATGTATACCGTCCCCCTATGGCCAGGTGATTAGAGAGCTCCACTCGAATTTTAAAGACTGGGACTAGAATCCTTATCTCCTAAACCTAACTGGCCCTTTTAGCCATAGAGGCGTCATAAATAACTGTTAATCCCACAATTTCTAAGTAAAAAAGTAACTAAGAGTTGGCGGTGGATAATGGTGACTATCTGCCTTTCTTATGTCATCACACAGCTACACGAATAGCGTAGACAATTCTCGTGTAGCTTTCGGGGAAATCTAACAGTGAAACAAACTGTGTGTCTACATGATTTAGTATAGAAAAATCATTTATGCAGCCTGTATACTTTTATTAAAATAAAAGAAATATCTATATAGACACCTGTGTGGTGTGTTATAATGTTAAAATAATTAAGTATTGGATATAATATAGCACATCGAGACTCGTTTATTCTAGCTCCACAACAGCTACGTGTGTCCCACACAATTATATTGATATATAAAATACTTGTGTGCATCCATTATATGCAAACTGTGTGTGAGGGTTTTCAAGTAGTTTTTGACAATGTACATGTTACTATTCATTCCACCCTAATCACACAACTTCATTTCCACCTACAGTTTTAAAGTCTTTCCACCCCTACATGAGTCACTTTAACAGAAATGTATCACATGTAAATAACAAGTAATCACTCCCAGTTTTCTCTGGGCTCAGTGTTTATCTCTCTGCATGCCTATGTAATACTGTTATTTGATTCTTGACGTCAGCTGTTATAAGAAACATTCTGATTGGTTGTGATGTTCTTATAACTGTGCATCTCATTAAAAATACAACTATAATAGTTAAGTATCAGGATCGTTGTCTAACTCTATGTTTACACTCCAACAAAACATTGTAGAAGTTTCTGATTGTGTGACGGTCCCTCGTCGTACTGATGTTACGTTGTTTTGTTGCTGTCATTCCCTGTGCCCGAAACTGGTGTTTATGTGTTTGCTCACTGTGTGCTGTAGCGTATCAAGTCCGTAGACTTTGTTCGAGTATTATATAGCTCGTGTGTAGTGTAGGAGTGTTCCATTTTTGTGTGTGTGTTACTACACTGTAGGTCAGTTTAGTGGTGCCCGCGGCCTCGCTACCCTCGGCGATAATCGACACCTTAAACACTGCCCTGGGGATCCTGCTGGACAAAGACTTCTTTGGGGACCAGCGAGTGTCTGTGGAACCTGCTGCACAAAACATTAAATTAGTAACTCTCCAGTCGACCCGTTTTGAACTGTCCCACGACGTTGTTAAGGACGTATTGTCGGCGTATGGGTCAGTTCGCATAATCAAACATGAGGCGAACCAGACGCGCCCAAATATGTGTACCGAGAACTGGCGTGTCTGTCTGGACATGAAGAAGCTGGTTCCCAACTTCATTTCCGTGAACGGATGTGTCAACGTTGTGGCCTCGAAAGCCACATGTTTTATACTTGCCAGATGCCGAGGTGCGGGATTTGTCTGGCCGTTGGACACGAAGACAGTGCCTGTATTGTTCAGTGTGATGTGTGTCGCGGTGGCCACACATCCTCGCGTTGCCTGAGGCGTGTGGCGACGTATGCTGTGGTGGCAGGGCCGCCACGCGTAAAGAAGAACAAACTGGTTGGGGCGTCACCTATTCCTCCCCCGTCATCGACGGCTCCTGAAAGTGGGGTCTCTGAGAAGGCGCCTGTTTCTGCAGCTGGTGCGTCCCGGGAGGGTGGATCTCGGTCCCCTGCAGAGGGCCGGGTCTCACCCACCGAAGTTGAGAAGGCTTCAGCCCCTGGGGAGGTGGGAGCACTTCTGGAGCTGTTCGGGTGGAGGGGACCTCTGAGGAGGCTCCAGCCCATCCTACTGGTCCCAGTTTGGATAGGCTCCTGAGGGGGATCTGGACGAACCGGGTAATGCTGGGGCGTCCCCTGTCTCCATGAAGACTCGGGCCTCTGTATCGGGTGGTGAGGGGGTTGAGGGCTGTAATAAGTCCCCACGCCCTAACCACCCCAGTACGTGTTGAGGTGAGATCCTGCAAGGAGGGTCCTCCCTCCTCTGTTAAGGGTTGGTCGGCTGTGGGAGATGGTGCCTCCGAGGTGTCCCAGGCTTCCCCAACGGGGATGTGGCAGGGGTTCTATGGGACCCCAGCCCAGACCTCGGACTTAGTGGGTATTATGGTTCTCTCCCACGACGCCATTTTAGTTCCGACCCCGACGTTGGACGAGTTCCCATCACCTGGCTCTTTCGACTGTTTGGTTGACTTTCCCAGTCTCTCGGGGCTGGGAGAGAAGAATCAGGGGGAGCGGGGGTCCTGCCGCCCCATGTCTTTTCCAGACTTCAATCTGGATGTTCCTGTTGTGCAGCGGCGGTGATCGGATGCCAGTGGCCGCAGCTGCAAAGAGGGGATGGGGTCGGGTGGCCTCAAGAACCACTCGCCCCTTGTCTCAATCTGTCCAGTGAAAGCAACAGTCACTGATTCCTCCCCTCGGATTGGTTGATGGGTTTTTCCAGCATTACTTTAACCATCCAGGAATGTTTGGGATTGTTAAACAATTCTACACATTCTCCCTCTTCAACCACTTTGTGGTTGATGCAATATTTTTGCAGGAGCCCCTTTTGCCTCTCAGAGGGTCCACTTTTCGTTTTCCTCTCGCTATCCTGTCTGTTCCTTCTGGTCGTTTGGCACGACACGTGCACGGGGTGTGGGGAATCCTCTTTCACCCGCATTTTAATGGCACCATCCTCACGTTACATAGTGATGCTGAGGGACGAGTTGTGTGCGTTGATGTTGTCGCTGGAGGTCGTGAGATTCGTTTTGTCAATGTCTCTACACTTGCACAGCCTGGGGAGTGGGAGGCCTTCTTCTCGGGCTTGGACAGGTTCATGGTTATACAGGCCGATATCGTCCTTGGTGGCGACTTCAACTGCGTCTTGGATCCTTATCTCGACAAGATTGGAGGTGATCCTCTTTCTGGTGTTCGGTGTACGTGGTCTCTGTGTGCGGTGCTGTCGGATTTCGATTTTCCCGATGTCTGGCGTGTGCTGTGTAGGCTTGCTTTTGTGGCAACTTGGACTGGTTAGGGCGTTTCTTGTCGCCTTGACAGGTTCTATGTAACACCTGGCCATCGGCAGACCCTCAGTAGAGCTGCAGTTCACCAGGTTGGGAATGTCTCGTTTAACGTGTCCGACCATCGGGCACTTCTCACCTCATTCTGGAATTTTGTCCCAGTTTCTCGGGATCCTGATGTGTGGAGGTTCAACGTTTCCCTCCTTGCTGAGGATGAGGTTGGAGACGCGTTGATTGTCCTTGCCTGGGGGCTCTGCTCTGTCAAGTCTGTCACTAGGTCCTGGGAGCAGGTCTGAAGGAAGCCTGTGCCTCCTTGTTGAGGCAAGCTGACATGTGCCGCCTGGCCTTGTGAGGCACTCAGGACGTCTTGGCTGCCTTGCCTTGGCAGGCCGATGGATCTCTGGGTCCTCTCGGACATCGAGAACCAACGCATGTTTTTTTTTTGTAAGATCTGTACTTATAAATTTTAAAGTATGGAATATTAAAAATAGCGGAATGTGTTATTATAACATAATTTTGTTCTTGACTGAAGCTGTGGGGACTTACCGAGATGTTATCGAATGTACAGAAAATTTTGTTTGCTGTTATGTTCCTCTTACCTATTATTGTTTCACTGGACGTGGAGGAAATGCAGGAAGCTGGTGGTTCAAAATGTTAAAGAAAACGATTAACGCTGATGATACTTGAGTATTCACTTGGAATGGTATTATCAATAAAAAATATAAACCAAATTTGTATTTTTAATATGCTGGATATGGAGTGTTTCCGATGTGTAAATTATGAAAACAAAGAGTTGTGAAACAGTTAATACATAAAGATATTTGTAATACGAAAAGTGTAGAAGTCGTTCGAAACGATGAAGACAGTTCTGGCAAACTTCAATAAAACTAAGTACAAGTGTGATTGTGTACAGCCAAGGGCTGAAACACGCGTGTTCTAAATATGTATCAGGATATACAACAACGTGTTCAGCAAAACAGATATGCAGTTATTATGCTGAATTATTAATATAAAACAGTTGAATCGTATGAATTATATGAACGTTTATGTACATTATTTGGACTAACACGAGAATTCATGAAATTTATTAATGTATTTAAAATTGTATAAAACAAATTAAAATTGAAAAAAAGGAGGTTAGTTAACACCTTGACTGCCAATTCAAGACAACATATAAAAAGGCGCGAGATATGTAATGATTTTACAGAACGATTATTGATTACATTTATTGGGACCTGTTTAATTCGCTCACAATAATTGTTTTTTGGAATTTCGCACAAAGCTACTCGAGGACTATTTGTACTATCCGTCCCTAATTTAGCAGTGTAAGACTAGAGGGAAGGCAGCTAGTCATCACCACCCACCGCCAACTCTTGGGCTACTCTTTTACCAACGAATAGTGGGATTGACTGTCACATTATAACGCCCCCACGGCTGAAAGGGCGAGCATGTTTGACGCGACTGGGATGCAAACCCGCGACCCTCGGATTACGAGTCGCACGCCTTAACACGCTTGACCATTGCGGGCCACCGCTCACAATAAAGGAAACCTTAACTGATATGATGAAATTACTGCGAGAATGTTCACTCTTCATTCATATGAGTACATATGACATTGTGACTGTTTGTCATTCACAATCTTGTGACAGTCAAGAAGTCTTTTCAAAACAATCAAGTTCTGAAAAAATAGTTTCGATATCCATAGTGGGAACAGCAAAAATTAACTTCTTAAAGTATGATAATTATATACATTATTTAAGAATTCATGTGTGTAGTTGTAACTTTCAATACTCGTTAAATAAAAATAAGACAATGTTCTCCGGATTTCAATATTGCTAAAATACTTCCATAAAAGTCTCCCGCTGGTAAGTTGGTAAGTCTACAAATTTACAACGCTAAAATCAGGTTTCGATTCCTTTCGGTAGATTCAGGAGACAGCCTGATGAGGCTTTGCTATAAGAAACATACACACACTTCCGTAAAGCTTGTGCGATTGTACTGCCCTCTAAGCTTTAACACAATATTTTGACCCAAGGGATTTCCAACACTCAATAATATGGGAAAATCAGAAACTGTGTATTTATTAATTTAGTTGTTGCTAAAAAGTTTAAATTATATGGAATGAAATATTACACACCGAATTCTTGATCATTAAGTATAAACAGATGTAACAAGTAACATATGTGATATAAAAGTATTCTGTAGATGAAGGAACAGATGTTGGGCAATAAGAAGGAGATTTTTTAATGTGTTTACATGAATACTTACCTTTATTTAATGAATAAAAATTCATTATGTTACAGCGAATAATGTGTCCACCAGAGTCTACAAACCAGGTATTTTACAGAAGTAGAGATGTCTCTCTAGATATTGTTGTAACAAATTGTTTTATCATCTATTTGTTCACTATGGTCTCTTGCACTTATTATCAGTTTGTCAGTGCTAACTTCAGTTAAACATATAACGCTTTTCGCCCCTGGAGCAACTGGAGAACATATCAACTGATGTAAATATGTTAGCATAATTATAATCCTTAGAAAAGGTGAGAATAACCAAAGTAACCTTCCTGGATGAATGGTGAAGATATTTTTATTTTTGGTAACAGTCTTTATTAAATAAGAAAGAGTTTAGAGGTTACAGCCTAACGTTAAAGACGAATTTCAAATATTTTTAAAACATCAAGTTGAAGAACAACAACATGATGACAAATGTGTTGAAGAGAAGAAGAACAGAGCAGGTCAGAGTACAATAAATGTGAAGTAACACACGAGATATAAGGAATATAAACATTAGATGTTGTTTTATTATATTATGAAGAAACTTAATTTGGAGGAAAGGAACTGATACCAAAAGTGGATTTCAAACCAATGTTGCTGGTGTTGGAGAAATGTATTCCTTGGATAAAAAATCTCGATAAATCTCTGAATTTGGATTGAACGAAAGAAATGTTTTAAATAAAAAGGAAAACTTTAAAATCAAACACTAAAGAAAGGGTACACGATACAGTGGTACTGGTAGTTTAGAATAAAATATATCCTAAGATATATCTGATATTCAGTATTCTATTTTTATCTAACAATTAGCTTGGGTATATTCTATATTCCATAGTTCCAGCAGATATCAATGTTAGGAATTGATGACGACATAATCTATAGATTGTTTTAGATTGTTGATGTATCTCACAAATGTATGAACTATTTCTTCGCTTATGAGCTTAGTTTGCACATTCGGCTAATAAATAACATTATTTATTATAATAAAATTAATTACAGACCATTTCCAAGAGATATTTTTCCAAAGGAATTTTTCTTTGTGCGTGTAAAAGGTTTAGCTAAGTACAAAAGAAAATACAAAGCTCAACTCTGTTAAACACCTTATAATATTAATACCTTCAGCTACAAACGTCTATGTTAACCTGTCTGCTATATCGTGTATTTGTATTTCTCAGGATGTCCTTGTAAACAGACATTGATGGTGTATTTGTATTTCTCAGGATGTCCTTGAAAACAGACATTGATGGTGTATTTGTATTTCTCAGTTGTCCTTGTAAACAGATATTGATGGTGTATTTGTATTTCTCAGGATGTCTTTGTAAACAGACATTGATGGTGTATTTGTATTTCTCAGGATGTCCTTGTAAACAGACATTGATGGTGTATTTGTATTTCTCAGGATGTCCTTGTAAACAGACATTGATGATAATTCCTACTCTCTTCTTGTGAACACATGGTGTTCATGTCTCATCTACTGGTTAACTGTAATTATAATTTATTTTGTTAGTACAAATACTTTATAGTAACATCTACCTATCTTTAAAATGTGTCAGCTATTTGTTTCTTTCAACACGTTATATATGAGACAGTTTGTTTAGTTCTTAAGATGTTATACAAGATATTTAAACGTTCTTATATGTGTACTTGTTTATATTTCGTTAAATATTAAATATGAACATTCTCTATTGTGTCGTAATATACAAATTACAATATTATAGATAATAAAAGGTCCACCAGGGTCTGCATTCTAGACATTTTACACACTATTAGCTATTGATTTCTACATTTTATAGTATAGATAGCCCATTGTGTAGCTTTGTGCTTAATTCAAAACGACAACAAATCTACATGTTATTGTAACCTACTGTAAATTTTCAGAACACATATACCAATTGTAAATGTATTCTAACAACACGACAGTAACTGGCTACTTTACATTTCTCCATCTGCCTGTGACCCACTCGTGAGTACAATCAGAAAGGTTAAATGTTAACATTATATTTTTCCTAAATCTTAATGGTTCACCTGTGATCCAGCAACAAGTGTGAGAACTTACAAATCTATAGTTCGTTATTAGGTGATGCAGATTGGTCCTAGAGATAAAACAATAACTCACTAAACACTCAAGCAACAACATATTATTATGACACATAATATTAATATGATACATATAATTTGTATAAATATTGATACATCAATAATTATACAAATAATTACAATTTAATGTGTCAATTAAAATCAAGGATGTTTCAACTGAATGTTTTATGAGTTTGTTTCCGAAATTGTTTTTGAAGTTATTAAATAATTAGGTAAAAATTATAAATATTCTAAATCACCAACATTTTAACCACGATGTTCATCTGGTTCTCCACTGGTTCACTTGAAGTTAATTTAGCTCATTATTCAAAATAAACATCTTAAAATGTGCGGAGTGTAATAACATTTGTATCAAGTTAACCAATGTATGAATAATTAATTTCTCTTGATGAACTCAGCAGATAGTCTGATGTGGCTTTGGTATAAGAAAATAAACAAATACGGCTGTTTATTACAAGTCTACTGGCTACTAGTTTTCGAAAAACTACTGTTGTTAAAAAACGTATAACAGTTATTCGTTTTATGTTTAATAAAAACAGTTTTTTTAGTATATATTATGTCAAAATTATATTCATAAGAAGATATTATTAGGTATTTGTGACTGAGTTTTATGATAGGTTTAGTAATTTGTTTGTTTTAAATTTCTCAGAAAGATACGAAGGGGCTGTGTGCACTAGCTGTCCTTAATTTAGCAGTGTAAGACTAGAGGGAAAACAACTAGTCACCACCACCAACTCTTGGGCTATTCTTTTACCAACGAATAGTGAGATTGGCCGTCACATTATAATGCCTTCACGGCTAAAAGATCAAGGATGCTTGGTGTGACAGGGATTCGAACCCATGATCCTCAGAGTACGAGTCGACTGCCTTAATCACCTGACTCTTCAGGGCCTGGTTTAATAATATTCAAAGTACTAATTCGATTGCTATCAAACGCCATATTTTCAAGAAATATATTTCGTTAGCAGAGCGCTATATTATTGGCCTCTGGTAAGTAAAATAAGATTACATTTGATGTTTTGAGCTTAATATCAAAAATTAAGTTGTAACAGGTGATAATTAATAACTTTTTAATTAAAATTTCTAATAAATCTTCAACTTAAAGGTAAATTTATTATTGAATTAATAAAATAATTAAATCTCTTAACATTCTACCTAAACATAGTGACAGTACAGTGGAACTAGTAGTTTAGTATAAAATATTTTGTAAGATTTATCTCATACTCGGTGTCCTATTCCTCAGTGATAATAGTTAACAATATTATGTGTTGATGACATCATTAACTATAGATTGTTTTAATTTGTTGATGTGACTTATAAACAGATAAAGCATTTGATCACTTCTGATTTTAGTTTCTAAATTTTACGAATAAATAACATTATTTATTCCAATAAAACTAACTATAGACCATTTCCAAGACGTTTTCTTTAAAACATTATAGATGATACAAGTAACAGCATTAGTTGAGAATAGTGGAAAAGTCGAAGCTTAACCCTGCATACTTGAAGGCTGACGTCGATACATGTTATTAAACACCATCCTTCTATGGACTGACTGTCAAATAGGTGTGGCTTCAACAATATAAAACAATTAAACACAAAAATCCATATTAACCTGCCTGTTATACTGTGACATGAAAGATCAAACAGGAATTTATAGTTCTCCATACGCTGGATGTATCTTCCTAGACTTAACCTGCCTGTTATACTGTGACATAAAAGATCAAACAGGAATTTATACTTCTATATACACTGGATGTATCTTTCTAGGCTTCCGTGTTTTAGTATTTCTTAGAATGTCTCTGAAAAGTTCTTGTGAATAAACTTTGATGGTGTTGTTTAATAAGTGTGTATAAATGTGTGAAGGAAATGGGGTTAACTGGAGATTTAATAGAATGTACAAAACTTTCCTTTTATAGATACTTTCCTATGACATAGAATATTGTCGGTGGTGAGAGAAGAGTCTTCACATTTGTACTACAGGTTATTAATGTCCCACAGTTGTCCTCAACCAGGTATGTTCTGATGGTTAGGACATTCAATTGGCAGTCGTTGGACAGAAACAAATCGTCGAATATTTTCACCATTTTACCTCCTCAGAGACATTATAATATGACGATCAGCTCGACTGCTAGTTGTTAAAGAGTAACTTAATAGTTGATGGTAGGTGATTTTTATAAGCTGCATTCTCTCTACTTAAACACTTCAAAATTAGAGACTGCAAATTTCGAACGAAATTCAACAAAACAAAAAATATTGTTCGACAGGTCCTGTACGCTTATAGTTGGTATAAATATAGAAACAAGAACAATAATAAGTAATTTTATGTTCTAGGTATGTTTAATCTACTTCAGTGATTAAATTAATTGACTGTGCTGTTTTTTCAAACACAATATTTGATGTAATTCTAATAATTTTCGATGCTTTAACTTTACAAAATGGCAGATTCTAGAGGTTAATAAAATATTTACAAGGTATATTAGATGTTTACCAAACATTTCAAAAGATATTTCTGGTAAAATATTATACTCCGAATTTTCTTTCATTAAGCCTAAAAAACATAACAAGTGACACGTGATATATCGGGTAAATTATCACATTCTGTAGATTAAGGAACATAATTAACCGTTAAATAAGGCAAGATTTAAAGAGTTATTAAAATTAAATCACCAGTAAGAACAAAAGTATTATAAAATATATATTCTGGGTGAATGTTAAATTTAGATGCTCATCATGGTTCATATTATAAATATTATTGTATATTTCTGATATTCAAGATCTACAGTAAATAAGTTGATGGACAAAGATATTTATACGGAATTTACTATCATTACAGTAACAAATGAAACTAATAATTTTATTCTTCGTTGCGAGGTTTATAGCTGTACAATAGTCTAAAACAACTGTGGCTACAACAGAAATTGAACCCTCAAGTTTGCCCTCGGCTGAACGAAAGGAAACATTAGAAAAACATTGGCTTTCCTAGAACAAGAAGAATGTTTTTAAATTACCGAGATATATTCAGTGTGGAAAATTATATTTTGTAACGTATTTATGTTACATACCGTGATAAAACACTTTCTACAGATGATTATATCATAGTAAAAACTAATTAAACATTCTCTTCTTTGTTCATAAAGATAAGGTAAATAATAATAATGGTATAAGGCTTTCTAGTCCAGGGTAAAAACACAGAAGACACAATTAAAAGTCCATTCTTTATATTAATAATTTCCCAGTTTCAATATCACGTTACTTTGTAATACTTCCTGTGGTTTTAACAAAATACTTATGAAACTCATTTTGTTAGGGTTTTACTTTATGTGACCAACTGGTTAATATGCCCAGATATGATTCTTAAGTTTTATGAAATTCTTTTTCCATTATTTGAATTTGTTTACCCTTAATTACAATATAAACTATACAGCCAAATATATTGTACGCAAGTAACGTAAGTTTTATTAATGGAAGAACATACAATTAGATATTGAATAACTTTAACGCAAAATTACCCTTCGCAGTACGAGGAGTTTGGGTACGCTACAAAAGTGACAGTCAGATCCCACTTTGTGTTTAGATGAGAGTAGTCCAAGAAGACGATGTGAAAGAAACTGTTGAGTATTCTGTTTCTTGGACTACGATACTTAGAAACAGACATTTTGCTTAGTTCGATGGATAATAAACAGTGTGGAGAAAACTTTTAAATGTTCTTACATGAATACTTTTTATTTTATTAAAAATTAAGCAAAAACATATTCTCCCATATGATTTCAACTATAAAAATAAATTATGATAAAGAATGATATATCCACCAGTTTTCAAACCAAGTGTTTTTCAGAAAGGTAGCCATTTCTCTCTCAATGTTGTTTCATCACGTGGCTGTTCACTACAATCTCTTGTATTTCTTGGCAGTCTGCCAGTATTACCTTCATCGTTTCAAACACTTTCTGTACTTCGTATATCAGGTTTCGCATGGCCAGGTGGATGAAGGCGTTTGACTCATAATATGAGGGTTGCCGGTTCGAATTCCCGTCGCGCCAAACGTGCTCGCTCTTTCTGTCGTGGGGGCATAATAATGTAATGGTAAATGCAACTAACTATTCGTTGATAAAGGAGTAGCCAAAGAGTTGGCGGTTTTTGGTGATGACTAACTTCCTTCTCTCTAGTCTGACACTGCTAATTTTGGAAGGGATAGCGGAGACAACCCTCGTGTAGCTTTGCGCGAAATTCAAAGCAAACAAACAATATTTTATATATAATTTCCCATTTCAGTTTTATGTATTTTTTCTTTTAACAGTTTGCAAATTCGAGACTCTCCAAATTTTGAACAATAACAATGGAAACTTGTTTTACATTTTTCGTCAGTTCATGAAAGAAAATATGATATGTTACCAACTACTTCGCCCTTTTATTAATAGCAGTTCGCAGCAGAATGACACTTTCAAGTACAATGAAAAGACTGTCTTCATATGTACTGTTTTCACTTTTTCCTAAATTGTACTTTCCTTTCTGGGGACAACAGAACAGGAAGGTATAAAAATTATCGAATATTCAACACAAGATACTAAGATATGTTGAGTTGTAATTCTTATTTTCTCCTCTTGTTTAATTTGTTTTCTGATAATAGAAATAAGTTAAGGCATTTTTTCAAATTGATGTTTGTCTATGACATACCTTTAGTTATTCTCCAGCTGATGTTAATTATTTATTCAGTAACTAGTGACATTTTCTAAGTAATATGCCACAACTGTATTTATGTTTTAATTCTGACCGTTACTAGTATAGAACATTATTTCGTGAAAGTGATATAAATTTTCTTTGTTGTCCGAGGGAACATGACTTTACCGTGTACAACGGTGTCTTCTTCTTTTGGAACTATGAGGAATATGTTATTCTTGTAACCTGGAGCCCTACGTTACGTTTATCAAATAGGGTTAACATAGTTCCTTGACAACCAATTTTAGAAAAGAAAGTTTAGAGATGTATTTAATGTTTAATGTAATAAACTTCATAACGAGTTACAAAAATTTAAAAGCGTCACCTAGTGTAATAAAGTAGTAATTAGAATATAATTCCTTTTGTTTTCAAGTATTCTTCTATTTTCACTGTTGCCGTACTGTTTCATATTCCCTTTCCCAATTATTAAATAGTTTGTAAATATTTTAGTAACAAATTTTGGTTCTTTTGATTAATTGTAATATTTTGTTTACTTAACCAAGGTTGAGGTCAAAGTTGAAACGTAAAAATCTTGAACCGATATGCATTTTAAATAAACCTATTTAACATTATTTCTTTATGACTGAGTAAAATAAACAAAACCAAAGTATGTCCATATACGTTACATACAATTAAGGTTTTGTAGGTTTCCAACATTATAACTAAAATACTTAAATCATATCGTGATATTTCTGATATTCACTGCTTGTGAAGATTTTCTTGTTTCATACCAATAAAGATAAACGACAAAATGTTTTGTTACTGTGACAGAACAGTATAAATATCTGAACACTTTGTTTGTTTAAAGAACAAAGCCACAATGGTGTTTCTGTTGTGTACCATTTAACTACTTAAACTTACCGCTGTATCCCAGTGAACCATGTGTAGGTGTTGTGTCAGTAACAAACAGCGTGTCAACATGATTAGGATAGAAAAATCATTTAGTTAGCCTGTACACTTATGGTTAAATAACAGAAATGTCTTTACAGACACACGTATATTCTAAAGTTAAAATAACTACGTTTTGGCTATAATATCGCACATCGAGGGTCGTTTTTTTCTAATGTTACAATAGCTACGTGTGTCCCACACGATTTATTGATATATAAACTATATCCATTATATGTAAACTGTGTGTGCGAGGGGTTCAAATAGTTTTCCTCTGTTTACATGTTACTATCTTTTCTACCCTAATCACACAACTTTATTTCCATTTACAGTTTCAAAGTTATTCCACCACTACATGAGCCACCTTAACAGAAACGTATCACATGTAAATAACAAATAATCACTCACTATTTCCTATTGGCTCAGTCTGTCTCTCTGCATGTCTCTATAATACTGTAATTTATTCTTCACGTCAATGTTACTAGAAACATTCTGATTGGTTGTGATGTTCTCAGAACTGTGCATCTCATTAAAAATACAACAATATAAGCTGAGTATCAGGACCGTAGTCAAACTGTATATTTACACTCTAATAAAACGTAGTAGAATTAAATACAACGTAGTAGCAGTGCCTGGTGACTGAACACTCCTTGGTAATATAATTTTTATTTCTTGTTTGAGAGTATTTCTTTATAATAGTAATTATAATGAATATTAAACTAAGTACAGATCTGAAGTACTTATTTGAATAATTATTTTTATCATGTCAACACAAACTAATATTTTGTTTTCATTTCACAAGTCGATATTTTACCACAGGCAGGGTAACTTCAACGTTTTTCTGTGCGTTGTTAAACTTTATTTCTGTGTGTTTTGGTTGATCTGTCTGGTATTGTTCTTGGATATAAACTTTCTTTAATAAAGAAGTTTTTTACTTTCTTGTTTTAAGTTTAAAAAATCTCAATCAAGAGAAATTTCAATATAAAATCATTTTTGTTGTTAAACGGTATTTACAAAATGTAATT